>NC_066584.1:350449130-350749130 GCF_024323335.1 Lathyrus oleraceus | reverse complement strand
TTTTCCATACAACAATCATTATGTTTCTTAATTTGCGTAAAAAGGTGTGACACGTCTTATAATTTGGGACTGGTGGAGTGGTTCTTTAGCTCCAAAAGGCACCAATATGTGGGCTTGGACACTTTTTAAAAGATTAGAAACGAAAAGATATTTGATTAGACTAGGTTAGAAAAAGGAAACCCTAATCAGCTTCACATCTTAATTAATTATAGGTCTTCATAATTCATTAGGAGCCAAAATCGCTTCTTAATCAAATAATGAAATCTCTAATCAGATGGATAGTTAATTTTGATTTCCTAATTGATCATAATTGCTTCTTATCAATTACGCACTTGCAAAAATTGGTTTTTAGAGGAATTGAGACAAATATGAAGAGTTTAAAATATATATTGTGGGTGTGTGCATATATGTCGCATCTCGAAAAAAAAAATACAAAACTCGTAGGTGCGTCGCACGCTCACGGAATGACTACATAGTCGCCACCGAACTTTATTTATTCCTAAAAAGGGAAAGGAAAAATATCTATAAAACCTCTAAAAGAAAGACAATGATATGGTCGTCACAACCAAATCAGGTTCTGGAGTCGATTATGCAAGGGGAATGTATTAGCACCGCTCAAAACTGTTGTACTCAATAAGAACCATTTAGTTAGTTTGTACATAAGTGTTAACTTAAAAATGTGTGACTTTCTTGAGTTATTAAAAGGTTTAAACGGAAAAAAAGGTTTCAAAAAGTTTTTATTAATGATCTTGATAAGATTGTGGGTCTTGCTCCTACGTATCTCTGGGTGTGATGGAGAACTCAAGTCTACTTAGTTCTGGGTAGAAAATGTTTGTTTGCTGGTCGATTTTAGAAAAAGTTATTTTGTCATAATCGACAAAAAATATTGCATACCCAAAACAGTTTAGAGGAGTGGACATTTGCATCACACATAATGGATTCCTACATATCAACATTCATAGGAAAATGTCACTTATCTCACTCACACATATGTGGATGAGACATTGTTTTGCATCGTCTCGAGACGAAACATCTTTCATTTGAAACAAGGGTTTTCCATCGCACGTGGGCGAGAAAATAAGTTTGATGTGTTGAGATTGTTTTTGGGCAACGACGAGAGCTCGGATGGTCGAGATATCCATCTCGTATCTTAACCTCGGGAGCTCATGACATACACCATATTCATTTTTCATCTTATTTGAGAAAGGGTTTAATATTTTTTAGGTATTTTTGGTTGGATGACGAGCGCTCGGATGGTCGAGATATCCATCTCGTATCCTAACTCTCGGGAGCTCGTGATATACACCATGGTCCTTTTTCATCCAATTTTATTAAGAAAAGGTTTGCATCAATCGAGAAATCCATCTCGTATCCTAACCTCAGGAGCTCGTGATATACACCATATTCCTTTTTCATCCTTATTTGCAAAAAGTTGTTAGATAATGGTTAAATGTTTTTTCTCTTCATTTGAGAAAATGGCTTGATGTTGGGTCAAGCATTTTTATTTATGTTGCAAAATAATTTTTGAAATGATTTAATGGTTTGAAAATGATTTTGGAAATGAAAACTTGGTGTTGAAAAGGTTGATTTTATTCTTGGTCTATTATTTAACTAGTTCATTTAAACTAGATAAAAGCAAGAAATAAAAGAAAGCAAATAAATAAAACTTACAATCAAAGGGATGAGATACATTTGTCATTTAGGAAATAAGATAAATAAAAATAAAGCAAATGATAAAACCATATACAATTTCATAAATAAAAGACAAATGAGAAAACAAAATGATGACTTTTTATTTTGGTTTTGATTAAAAAATGCTAAGTAAAAATAAAGGAAAAAATAAGCATTTTTTTAATAAGTTATTTTTTATTATTATTTTTTTTTAGGAAAAAAAGAATATTATTATTTTTTGATTTTTTTGTATTTAATAAGAAAAACTAAGATTTTTAAAAGAAAAAGAAAAAAAATTAAATAAAGATAAAAAGAAACAAAGAAGCAATGGGTTAAAAAAATCCAAAAGAAAATGGAGGTGTTAAGAGTGAGCCATTGGAGTGTAGACATCAAATTCAAATGGGCCTAACCCAACACCAATATTAAACCTAATTAACACATAATAATAATAACATACAATAAATATTAAAAAAATAAAGAGAGAAGAGAGAGAGAGAGAGAGAGAGAGAGAGAGAGAGAGAGAGAGAGAGAGAGAGAGAGCACCACTCACCTTTATTCAAAACATGTTCTTTTCCAAAAAAAGTTAAATCTAAATAAATCATCTAGTGACACATGACATAGATTAATTTAAAAAAAACAAAGAAACACATTAAGAATAAAACAAGCATTCCAACATTTATAATATGTTTCACTCTTAAATGAAAAACATCTCTCTCAAAGAGAAAAAAACGCGGTGTGTATAGGGGCGATTGGCCGGCCAGCCCAGCGGTGGCGGCAACACCCCCTCCTTTTTCATTATCTCTCACTCGAAAATTAGACGAATGGAAACAAAAAACATGGTTTATCATCACCCCTTAATACAAACAATAACACAGTTCAATAAGAAAAATGGAAAAGGGAAGGTTATTACTGGAAACGACGGAGGCGGAGCTTTAGAGGTCGTGACGGTGTGAACGTGGTGGTGCAAGTAGGGGTGACGGTTGAGATGCGGTGGTGACAACTTCATAACAGTGGATTTGGAGTGGATAGGGGCAAGTGCAACATCGATCATATTGTTGGTTGGTGTGTGATACTGAGTGTTGTGTTGATGGATGGTAGTGATATGGAGAAAAGGAAAATGAAGTGTGTATGGTTTGGTTTATGGTTATTGATTTTTTTTATTTCATCTTCTTTTCTCCATTTTTACAAGAGAGAGAGAGAGGGAGAGAGAGAGAGAGAGAGAGATCTAGATGGTAAAGTTTGTGGTGGTGAGGAGAAAGTTCTATGTGTGACATTAAAGAAGTGGATGTTATGAAGAAGAACGGGCTTTTTTAAGAATATGAGTTGTGATGTGTTTACCATATGTTGAAGAAGAAACGAATGGGAAGTTTTGGTGTAGTAGCAGAAAGAGTGAACGAAGGATTCATTTTTCACACTTGATAGGTTTTCCATGATTTCTATAAGAAGGAGATGAAGGGAAAGAGATTTTTAAATTAAAATGCTTTATTTTTCTCTAAGATAGTTTATTTCTTCTAACATGTATTTCTATTCTTTTTCAAGAGAATAAATAGTAGATTTAGAGACACAGACAATGTTTTTTTTTTAATTTACTTGATTCACTATATAACATTTTTACAAAGATGCAGTAACTATTATAAGTAACTTCATAATTTAGATTAATTACCTTATTTTATTTTTGACTTGTCACATGACATATGTGGATTTCTTCCTCTTTTACAAATTTATCAAAGGAGTCCATGTCGTTTTCGTCTCATGCAATGTAAGCTCTCTGTAAATATTGTGTGGTTTTATTGTATATTTTATATTTACTTTGATTCTGTGGGCATTATGGCTTTATGTGACCTTTATTTTCGCACTAGAAGTAAGTTGGAATGAAGGTTGATTTTTACTTACTTTGCTTTTGAAATTTTGGAGTTTTCTTTTCATGCCTTAGGAATTCCTTGAATTTTCAAAATATGAGATTCATGTCTTCACTTTTGTTTTCCCACTCTTCAACTTCTGACTCTATATCTTTGGCCTCTTTAACTTTTAGTTCAAGAGCTTACTTCTTTTCATTACCTATTTCACTATCAACTAACATTTTTAATTCCTTTTCATGTTCCTACAATTTTCCGAACAAGGTAGGCAGATCCATACAAGATAAATCTTTAGATTTATATATTCTAGTGACTTAAGGTTTCCAACTGCAGTTTATGCATCTAAGGACTTCATTAATCAAATCCTCCTTTATAAATTATTTCCCCATATTTCTCATATAATTCACAATATGATTAAAACATATTTCCATGTCTTGAATATTTTCCTCAGGTTTCATTCTAAATAATTTGTACTCATGGGTCAATGTGTTAATTCTAGCCCTTTTATACCTCAGTAGTACCTTCATGGGTAAGTTGAAGAATATCTCACATTTCTTTCACACAATTACAATGTAAAACAAAACAAAAATCCATCCATGCCTAAATCAATAATGATGGTAGTTTATGTTTCAAATTATACTACACATTTTTCTTATCGTCTTTAGTCAAAATCTCTGTAGGTTTATTTTCCACAACACCATCAACAAGATGCCTGGAAACAAAAGGACCAACTTTTATAGAAGTCAAGATATCATAATTCATCCCCTTTATAAATATTCTCATATTCTCTTTCCAATAATAAGACCCTTCTCCATTGAATGATTACGTTTGTTTAGTGAATCGTTTGAAGTCATTCCAACCTCTTAAGACAATTAGTCTTATAACAAGAGTTAGGCACTGAAACCACTTGTTGAACAAGTAACTCCAAACCAATGAGGGGGGAGGGGATTGTGATGTGTGGTTTTCAAAAAAAAAAATTATAAAAATGATTGAGCAGAGATTAAGCAGTGGAAAAGATAAAAGACAAAAAATAAAGAGATAAAGTTTAGAGAGATTACACTAAAAATTGTGGAACTATATGTTTGTAGGTTTAATCATGAAGTAATCAAAGCTCAACATGATATG
This sequence comes from Lathyrus oleraceus, assembly GCF_024323335.1. Taxonomy (NCBI): domain Eukaryota; kingdom Viridiplantae; phylum Streptophyta; class Magnoliopsida; order Fabales; family Fabaceae; genus Lathyrus; species Lathyrus oleraceus. The sequence goes on along the minus strand of NC_066584.1, from coordinate 350,744,478 downwards.
CCTAGCTCTAATAACATCAAACTGTTGATGATGGAAATGCCTAAAGATGTAAAATCCTTTAGGCAAGTGCTAAAGCTACTTTAACAACTCAAAGATGCACAAGACAATTAATCAAAATATCTGAAGATTTAAGGTTTAATGATCGCCGATTATATCCTTCGATGATGTCATCTGACTTAAAGATTCCTCAAAACTAATCCATAATAATATTCAAGTGAAGTTCTCATATGGTGGGTATATCCAGAAAAGGACTTGAAGCTTATGAATGTGAAAGATAGGAAGTGTGAAAGCTTTCTTGAGAGTGTCTCAATGATTATTGTTTTGTAAAAACACTATGAAATTTTTGTAAAGAAGCATGGCTAAATCACCTAAATATGTTATAGAGCCTAACTAGATGAATTAGAAACTGTCATATGTATTAGGAATTTTTTTTGAATTATCTAATCGATTATACCAAGTACCTAATCAATAAGATAAGAGAAAAATAAGTCTATAATCGATTGTGAAGTTTCTTAATAAATGGTAATGGCTCTGTATCAAAACCTTTTAAATTGGGATGAAAAAATCAATTATTTGTGGTACCTAATCAATAAGCTTTAGAACCTAATCGGTTAGGTTATCAATTTTGCCCATGGATGATTTCCTTTTTTGAACCATCATTTGTCCTATAAATAGAGGTCTTCCCTTTTGTTTATTTTATTCTAGAAATGTGAGATGTCTCACCTTCCCCTATCTGATTATCCCTCTAAAATGGTTTTCAAATTCTGTACATAATTTTATCCATATAGTTTTGAGAAAAAAATCTTGTGCTTAAGTGAGGAAGTTGTTTTGGAAGGGGTATTATCGTAAATTTACCAAGAGTTCTTTTTTGTCTTGAGTGAATTATTTTTCCTTAGGAAGTTTTTGTTTGAGTTTGGAGTTAAACCTATTAAAAGCTCTTTTTGGGGAATAGTTTTAAATTTCCATTTGGTTCGTGAGCTCCGACACTTAAGGAAAAGCTCTCCTTTTGGGGTTGTGAAGAATAACCAGAGAAAAATCTTCATATTGATTCTTGAGCTCAGCCTGGTATAAAAGTTCATTTGTTTTGAGATCAAGCTAGTGTAAAATCTTGGTTTGATTTGTGGTCAGTGCGATATAAAACCTCAAATCAGTTTGAGGATAGCCAGCTCAAAACTCCACCTTTATTCGAGATAAGTTCCTACAAAATTTATGTTTGGCCGAGAGACTCACAACCTGAAGCTTTGTTTTTGTTTGGTTTGAAGACTAACCGATTCATTCCATTGTCCGCTGTTTGGTTGGAAGTAAACTTGAAACTTCATTTTTCCTTGTATAAGGGGGTTCCTTGGCTTAACCTTCTAAAAACTCTCAAGCATTAGTTGATACTCTCAAGATAAATTATTGGAGAGGAGTAGGTCACTTATTTTAGACCCAACCTGTATAAATATCTAGTGTTATCTCTCTTGCCTTTACTTTTTAATTTTTTTCTTATTTTCTTTACCTTGTTTTACAGCTTCATATATAAACTTTTTTTATTAAAATAGTTTAAAAATCTGATTTAGAAAGAAAAAAAATTCAAACTATCATTTAACAAACCCCACAATTAACCCCATCCCCCCCCCCCCCCCCCCCCCCCCTCTCTTTTGTGCGTAGAGTCACATTTTCAACAAGTTGCATCAGATCTTAACTCTTGTTCAAAGATTAATCATCTCAGGAGAAGGATGACTTCTAACGCCATTCTTAACAAGAGATCTTTCCTAAACACACCACCACCGCTCAATGGTAATTAACATTTTGTTTATCCCTACTCACCATATAAATGGAGAAGTAGTAGATAAAACATATTTCTTATGGACCATAGAGGAAAAGAGAAAGTTTGAAGTTGATTTCAAAACAAATAAATTATTATATATATGTTTAGATTATAATCAACTATTTTATGTTCAAAATTGTAAATCCGTCAAGGAAATGTGGGACACTCTTGAAATGATATATGAAGTTTCTACAAGTAACAAACAAGGGTGAATGAACACACGAGGCTAAGAAGATGGATGTTTTCTTTATAAGTGATTCTATAATTTTAGAAATGTTATAAATAATGTTAGAACTTTTGTCATTAACAAAAATATAAGAATTAAGATTTAGAACCAGAAATCTGATCCAATCCTTAAAATAAGAGATTGGATATTTTTATGAACTTCAGGAAAAATTCAAAAAGGAGGATATCATCAAGAAAATGAATCAATGAATTCAACTACTAAAAGATGAAGGCATGAGCTCAAGTCTAGAATAATCCTTAGCAACTTCATCAATAACCTCATGTGAAAATAAATTAACACCAGTAATCTTCTTCGAAAGAACAATCTCGGTAGTTGAACGATCCTTAGAAGATTTAACATCAAATTAAGGAACTCTTCTAGAAGAGGATGTGGAAAAAAAGGTTCATCTAGTGGAATCTTCAATAGAATAAAGTAGAGTAAAGCCTCTACAAATAACAAAGATTCAATCTCATGTAGAACACTTAATGAATCTTTATCCAACGAAGAAGATGAAGTTTGCTTAAAAGTATCTCACAAATAAGATGACCATGAGGTAACAAAGTTATCATACAAGTATATGTTTAAATTAAATTCTACATTAAAATAAGAAAAAGATAATATTGAAACAAGTAACTTAGACATTAAGGATCATGTTTAGTTTCTAGAGAAGAGTAATGAAATTCTTAAGCATGAAATGTCTAACATTAGAAACCTAGCTGGAACATGTGAGACTTGTGTCTCGATGAAAAATAAAGTAACAAATTTTCATGAAACCCTAAGTAAACTTACTAAGGGGAAATAAAAACATGACTTGATTTTATCACGTGAAAGCCCTTCCTTAAATAAAATTAGATTGGGGTTTAAGTTTGGTAAAACACATAATAAATAACTAAATAGGAAGAAAGTGAATTGACTTGTTTATAAATATTCTCACTACAATAGATTTGTACACTTAAAGGTGTTTTGTTTTGACAAATTGAGAAGTTCTAAATGTAGTAACCCTAAACCTCTTAGAACTACTAACGCATCAGGACCCAAGAAAATTTGGGTGCCAAAGGTGAAACCTTAGTATATTTTGCAGGGATGCTTTGCAGATTTTATGAAGAATTAAGGAATATTAAATGAGTTGTGCAAAGCAAAAAGTATACTTTCAAGTATACGGTAGTTTGAGTTGAAGTCTATGATCCAAGGATGCTCGTTGATGGTGTATATCAGTAATCGTGATAAAAGCAAGTTTTCATATAGGATGGCCTCAAAATCTATGATCTTTAATGATCACCTAACCTCTTAGTAGGTTGAGAAGAAAAGTATGTGGTGGATATATCTATCTCTCATTTTAACCAACTATCGTATCCAATGATCCGTAGAGAAGGACATGCGACATTATGTTGTAGTTCCCTAGAAAGGAGGAGTTTTTATCAAGGTTACTTGGTAATCAAGGTAGTACATTATTTAAAGCATAAATAATTAGGAAAAAATTTAGTAACCCTTTAAATAAGTGCGTTTAATATTCGCTCATCCATTAGAAAATACTTTTACAAACCAAATAGATGACTTTTCTAGTTTGTTGTCAAGAAATGGGCGCTAACATATTGGCTAGGAGTGCAAAAAATGTGAAATCGAAGCGGAATCCAGCCCAAGGTCCAAAAATCAATAAGGAGGCTTAAGTCCAAAAGCCTAATCGATTAGGGTCACAAGCTAATCGATTAGGTGACCTACACGCTTTAAAGTTTATATCAAATCATATTTAAACTTCACCTTTAAGTCAATCCAATCGATGCATTAATTGCAAACACACGAGATCCTTAAAACTATCAAGATCTAATTAATTAGGGCCTTAATATAATCGATTAGATGAGCTCATTTGGAAATATTTGGTTATGATTTTGTAAAGACATAATCCTCATTAATTTTTTGCAAGTGTTTCACGCTCAAAAGCGCCAGAATGTTTGCTATAAATAGGTAACTCTTTTTTCCTTCTCTTGCATCTCATTTTTCTTCTCTTTTTCATGTAAGTTTGAGAGATAATACCCCTTCAATATTCCATCATCATCATGGCACCCAAAAAGATGAGATTTATCTCTCTATCATCTCCTCTCACTAATGATTTCTTATAACAGCAACAAGAAGGAAGGTTCTTTCAAGATTTGACAAGAAGAAATGTATTAGGAATTCATACCTTGGATGCTGGAGTTTTTCAAGAATGTGAATTCTTCAAGATCTTTGAAGATATAAAATTAAGAACATTCATTTAGAGCCCTCCAATAAAGGTGTACCCATCCTTAGGCAAAACGTTCTTTTCAAATCTCTACTTCACTAATGTAATAATTCATTTTGAAGTAAGAAAGCATAAGATATCCCTACCTTTGGAAGGCTTTGCAAAGACTTTAGATCTTCCCCATGATGGATCCCTCTTCAATCCATATGAGCAAGGGGATAACTTTAACTACAAGACCAAGGAAAAGCAACTTTAGTCACCTAACTAGATCTGATGTGGAAACCATGTGGGTGATTGCAAATAAAATTCAAACAAATTGGGTAAGTGAAGTGATACAACACATATTGGCAAGCAAAAGGGTTATGCCTACCATATAGTGATATAGTAACTGCTAGCTGGGATTTTCGACCAATGAGGAAGACTCGGCAACCAAGGGAAAGTCTTGGAAGAGTTACGGTTCGACCATGCTCTGGGACTTAGAGAAATTTTGGTTGTTGAAGCAGTTCGACACAACTCGCTTCGACCAGGAAGGCGTTGTTTCGAGAATAAGGTTGGTTGGAAAAACGATTATTTAGGCACGATTATGTCATATTCAAATCTTGATAACTACTTGGGTTCTTTTCTCAAGAGGACACGTGGAGGAAGTTGGAAGGAAAATTACATGCAAAGTTGCACGTGGCGAACCAAGGAGAAATGAACGTTAAGGGGGTAGTTATTGTAAACTTGTATATATAGTAGTTCATTATGTTGAATTAGGGGTGTTCATTGTATTACAGAAACCTCACTGAAAACTTAAAGTATCAACGTTAAGAGAAACAAGCGAATGGCTGAGAGAATGTAAGTGCATATGAAACACCATGTTTATTCTTCAATGCAAAGTTTTATAAATTATTCAATTTGCATTGCTTTCTTCATCTTTATCACTTTTTCCAGTCTTTATTTTTATTCAAGTACATTCAGCATTGTCTATTCATACTTTCTGCAAAAAGTCAAGATACTCATTATAGTATCATTTCCACACATCCCCTTCGACCCTTACCTCGTCATTCTTGATCAATCCAAAATCTTTGTCCTTACCCCCCATACACTGTTGGCACTGTGCGGCCAAACATCCTTCTGCTGCATTATATGATAAATTGCATAATCTTTCTAAAGAAAAGCATATTTAGTCACCTAACTATATCTGATGTGGCAACTATGTGGGTGATTGCAAATAAAAATCAAACAAATTGGGTAAGTGAAGTGATACAACACATTTTCGCAATTAAAAGGGTTATTCCTATCATATAGTGATATAGTAACAAAGATCTTATAATATACCAGCTTCAACCTTGAAGGAGAAGAGTCTACAGAGGATGTAACAAAAATAAGAGAAGTTTCTTTAAAAAAATTATATATGAAATTATTGATTAAAAAGTTATTCAAAAATCCTATAAAGGAAAGCAAAAAGGAATGGATCAACAAAATTAAGAAAACCCTATGAATCTAGAAGACTTCGACTATGACATCCCTGAAATGCCATATGCTGAAGAAATGCTCAAGGAAATAATCAAGAGATAAAAAAAGGACAAATGCGAAGATCAACTTCCAAGCCTTTTACTTTGCCCAAGACTTGAGACATAGGATGTTCACTGGTGATGATAAGGATAGTAAAAAGTAATCTCACATATGTGTTTAGTATTTATGTGTGCTTGTTTTTTTAGTTTTTTCTTGCATTATTTATTTTCCTATTGCATTCTTCCTGCTTTCTTTACTTTGAATTCCAATATAATTTGAATCAATGAAATGTTGGATTTTCATTTTCTAAATGCTTAACTATGTGATCTATGTGCTTGCATATATAAATTTTTATCTTGCATCTTTACTTTATGAATATGACAATGGAGGAGAAATATAATCTCAATGGGGGTAGAGTTACTCTCTACTCATGTGAGGGGGAGTTTAAACACTCCAAAATTATCTACTCGTCTTTTCTTTTACCACCTCAATGAGATATGTGTTATTATCATCAAAAAGGTGGAGAACATGGAGCTATGCACTTGAGGGTTTAATCATTAAGTGATCAAAAGCTCAACGAGATATACTTAACCTCAATAACATCAAAATTTTGATGAGTACAACACATAAAGATGTAACATCTTTTAATGAAGTACTAAAGTTGGTTCAAGTGGTCAAATATGCATAAGACATTTGATCAAGCTATCTGAAGATTTAGGGTTTGATGATCACCGGTGATATGATCCAATGATGTAATCTGACTTAAAGATACCTCAAGACTTATCCACAAGAAGATTAAAGTTAGGTGCTCATATAATTTGTATATCCGACAAAGGACTTGAATCTTGAGAGTGTGAAAAAGAGGAAGTGTGAAAGCTTGCTTGATCATGTTTGAGTGATCAATGTTTTGTAAAAACATAAGGGTGTTTTCATAAAGTAGAATGGCTAAATCGCACATGCAATAAAACTATTTTATAAGCCTATATTTTCAAATAAAATCACCTAAAAATGTTTTAGTATCTAGCCAAATGAATTAGAAACTGTTAGATTGATTAGGGAAAGTTTTTGAGTTGTCTAATCGACTAGACCAAGTACCTAATCATTAAATAAGGAAAAAACGAGTTTATAAATGATTGTGACAATTTCTTAATGAATGTTAATGAATCTCTATAAAAACCTTCCAAATTAGGCTCAAAAAATTGATTATCTATGGTACCTAATCGATTAGCTTTAGGACCTAATCGATTAGGTAAGCAATTTTGAACATGGATTATTTCATTTTTTGAACCATCCTTTGGTGAATTGTGGTATTCAAAGTTCGTGCTTAAATTTAAGGTTTTGTTACTTTAACATGCGAATTATGTTTGTATTATTTTAAGATCAAATTAATATGAATATTAGAAAATAAAAATGGTAAAGTAAATAGCAAAAAGTAAGAGATACGGGTTTAGAGAGATGGTACTAGTGATTTATCAGGTTCAACCTAATGTTAACCTAATAGTGTCCCCAATAGATCTTCTTGAGATTTTGACTACAAACTTGAGCTTTTAGGTTATGTCCATGAACCTTCGATAAAATAATATCTAGAGATTTTACAATTGCTTATCCTTAACTAAAAGAAAGCCTTTACCCAGGCTGAGCTAATAACCCGATTAGATATTTTCCAAGCTAATCTAAATAACCAAACAAAAAAATTCCAAGCTAAGTTATAGAACCAAGCAGATATCTTAAGACAAGTTAATATCAAGAACATAACTATATTTTCCCCAAGAATATTGCACTCTTGAGAGTAGTAACAATGGCACGATACCAGTACAAATTCTTCCTCACAAGTAGTTTTCACTCATAAGGCACTAAGGCAACTTAGGTGAAAGAAAATATTTTAGAGAGAGAAGATATTTAATTCCAAAGAAAAAGAGAACTTCAGAATTTTTGTATGTTATGAAGAGGAGTGGCACCTCCTTTATATAGGAGAATATTTATCTAAAAATGGAAATGATCCATGGGAAACTTAATGGTCCAATCGATTGGTTCCTTATCCTAATCGATTAGATGCCTTAAATAATCAATTATTTGTGCCCATTTTGGAAAGTTTGGCTAGAAAGACTTTAGCAAAACTTAGTACTCTATCATAATTGATTATATAATCGATTGGCTATTGGCCCCAATAAATTAGATAGTTCAAAAATGATTTAAATGAAGTTGACAGTTTCTAATCAACTTGATAAGGCTTGAAAACATTTAGGTGTTTTGTTAGTTAAAAGGATGTTTAAAAGGGTTTTGTGTGTGTGAGTTGCGTTAGTATCTTAGGAGTTATTCTACTACTTTCACAATAATCATGTCACTCAGGCAGACACGACCATGCAAGCTTTCACATCTCCTCACTTTCACAACTCTAAGGCTTTCAAGATTCTTTTCTAGATATGTAAATTATATAACCACTTCAATGGAATATTTAGTCTCATACTTTATAAGGCTTGAGATGTCTTCGAGTTTTGTTACATCATCAGAGAGTTGGAAAGTTATTTCCACCGACTTCAACAATCATTGGTGTTTTTGTCATCAAAATTTTAGGAAGGTTATCAGTAGAATCATCAACGTCATACACGCAAGCACATAGGTCGACATTCTCCCCCTTTTTAATGATTCTAAAATGTCTCTCAAGGAGGTGGTAAAAGAAAAACAGATAAACGTATAATTGTAGTGGTTAAACTTTCCCTCTCATGGGTATAGAGTATAACCTACTCCCCTTAAAAGTATACTTCTCCCCATTTGTCATACTAAAAAATGCGCAAAATAATCAAAGCACATAGATCATAAAATATCAAGTAGAGAAAGGGAAGAAGAATAAGGAAAAGAGACGCATAAGCATACTAATTCAGAATTATTTATTTAGAAATCATAGTTTAGTTCTTATGAAAAATAAGTTTTCATTAGGAAGAGGTTTTCTAAAAATATATGTGAGTTGATTAGATGATGAGGCCACAAATTCAAGAATGCATTACCCTTTTTCAACATGATCCCTAATAAATCGACGCTTAACCTTAATATGTTTGGCCCGAGAGTGTAGAATCAGGTTTTTAGTGAGGTTTATGGCGCTAGTGTTGTCACATCTTATTGAGAAAACTCCAAGATTAATATTGTAATCACTGAGTTGTGTTTTATAGAAATAATTTGAGAGCAATAAATACCCGGAACAATGTACTATTCCTCAGTCATGGATATCGTGACACTTGTTTGTTTCTTGCTATACCAGGAGAAAATAAAGTTCATAAGTAACTACCATGTAATACTATTTCTTTTCCTATCCAATCTTCACCCAGCAAAATCAGAATTGGTGTACCCAACTAAGTTACAATCTACTCCCTTGGGGTACCATAGAACCAGTTTTTATATGCCAGTGAGATATCTCATGTTGAGTTTGATAACACTGAGATGTGATTCTTTCAGGGATGCTTAAAAATGGGCACAGAGACATAAAGCAAACATGATATCAAGGTGAGATGCAATGAGATAGAAAAGAGAGACTATCATACCTCGATATTTGCTTTCTTCGACTGGTTTTCTATTTTCATCCTTGTCGAGGTTGCATGATGTTAATATTAGGGTTACTATTACTTTTGACTTCTCCCTATCAGACCTCTTTAACAATTCTTTGTAATATTTTGCTTGATTGATAAAATTCGCTTCCTTAGTTTGATGGGTTTCAAGTCCTAGATAATATCAAAGCTCCCTCGTCATTAACATTTCAAATTCATTGTGAATCATTTCAAAAATTATGTGCACAAGGATTCGTTAGTAGCACCAAATATGATATCGTCGACATAAGTTTGAACTAATAAGACGTCATGTCCGTTTTTCTTGATAAAGAGGGTTTTATTGACTTGTCCTCTTTGGAAATCGCTTTTAAGCAAGAATTTTCTTAAATGATCGTACCAAGCTCTAAGAGTTTGTTTCAATCCATATAACGCTTTCTTAAGCTTGAAAACATGACCGTGAAATGCCATGTTGATAAAAATCTGGAGGTTTATCTACAAATACCTCTTATTGGATGTAGCCATTAAAAAGGAGTTTTTCACATCCATTTGAAATAGTTTGAAATTCATGATGCAAGATAGGGCTAGTAACATCCTTATGGCTTCTAATATAGCTACATAACATAGGTTTCATCGAAATATATTCCTTCCTGTTGATTGTATCCTTTCACAACGAGTTTGACTTTATTCCTTAAAACATCACCATCTTCATTTAGCTTGTTGCAAAAGACCCATTGTGTACCAATCACTAGATTAGCTGAAGCTTTGTGAACGAGTTCCCAAATGTTGTTTTATTTAGATTGATTTAACTCTTCTTGCATGCAATGTTCATCAATGATAGCTTCGTCGATTTGTTTTGGCTCAATTTGTGAATAGGATGGTCGTTCATCATTCTCCATTCTTTGGGAAGATCTTGATGATCCAAATGAGTATCCATGTTTTGATTCTTGGACAGGTTCTTCATATATGACTTGATCCTAACTTTGACCTTGTTCCTTTTCTTGATCATTTTCATCCAGATTGTCTTTTCCATGATACCTACACAATTAATCACTTATACTTCTAATGGTTAAGAGTTTGATTCATCTAAAGTAACGTGAAATGATTCTTCGATTGTTAGAGTTATTTTGTTAAATACTCTAGAAGTTTTTCTAGAAGTGGAATATTCTATGAATATGCCTTCATCATCTTTTCTATCAATTTTTTTGAGGCTATATTTCCCTTGGTTAATAATAAAGCACTTGTATCCCAAAACATCTAAGCGAGAGATATTCGACTTTCTTCCTTTATATAGTTCATAGGGTGTTTTCTTTAGAATTGGTCTTATCAATTCATGATTTATGACATAACAAACAGTGCTTAATGCATCGGCCCATAAATATTTAGGAAGGTTAGTATCATCAAGCACTGTCCTTATAAACTCTACTAGAGATATATTTTTCCTTTTCACTACCCCATTTTGTTGGGAAGTTCGTAGAGTGGAAAAGTGTGTCGAATACCATTCTCGTTACATAATTTTTTGAGTTCTTCATTTTGGAATTCACCACCATGGTCATTTCCAATTCATCTAATGCTTACTCTGAGATAAGAATAGTGTCCAGGTATAGCAAGAATAGTCATCCACAACTACAAGAGCGTAGGCATTTCCACCAAGACTTAAGGTTCAGGATGGGCCAAAAAGTTCCATGTGATGTAGTTGTAAAGGTTGATCTATAGAAACAATATTTTTTGCTTTAAAAGAGGCCCTTCCTTTCTTGCCCTTTTGGCACACATCGAATAATTTGTTCTTTTCAAAATATAAGTCTGACAAGCCATCTATGAGATCTTTGCGAACCAACATGTTTAAGTGGTCTGTACGGATGTGAGATATTTTCCTATGCCATAGCCAATATTCATACTCGTTACTCAAGATACATACATCATTTGAAGGAATTTTATTTAAATTCAATGTGTAGGTATTTCCACTTCTTGAACTTGTAAATAGAGTTTTATTTCATTTAGATTTTATAACCCTACAACCAGAAGAATTAAAAGTTACACATTTAATTTTGTCACATAATTGACTTATACTAAGTAAATTATGTTTTAACCCTATAACCAAGATATATTCCCCAATAGTTGGACAAGGGGACTTACCATCGGTGCCAAAACCTATAATTTTTCCTTTGTTATTATCTTCATAAGAGACAAAACCTCATTTCCTAGAAAAGAATTAGTAGAATAAGGTTTTGTCACCGGTCATATGCTTTGAACACTTGCTATCAGTGTACCCTTTAGAGTTTGATAGTGTAAACCACTCTTGCAATAAAAGTTTAGGTCTTAACTTTAGATACGCATAACATATTGGGTCTTTTATTGTTAGTTTCATAGACATTCTTTTCATTTATACTAGAGAAACTTCACAATGTTTTTGTAAAAATAAGAAGGGGGATGTGATTCTTTGCTCTCATGGCTTTTCTTAATAAAATAGAACATGGTAATATGAACTTATTTATTAAAGTAGTTTCATTTTAATGTTTTACAATGAGAGGTGGATTTAGCATTACAAATGATACTAAAGTTCTTATTATTATTGAGTTCATGGCAAAGACCGACTTTGTTGCAAGAATCTCTTTGATTTCCTAATAAAATATTCAAGTTATTTCTTCCCTTGGTTAACTTGAGAATTGACTTTTGAAGATATAAAATTTCATTTTTAAAAGTATCATATTCATTACACTTATCAGGTTCACCCTCTTCGTTTGATGTGGAAGAATTTAGAATTCAATCATTTTGTCTTTCTCTAGAGATTTCTATTTATTTCTCAAGGTTTTTAAAATTTCAAGAGAGGAAATAATATCCTTCTATGTGGAGATAATTTATTCTAGTTTTCTTGTTTCTTTTGTTAGTTTCTTACTAGATAGTATGTGTGTGTGTGTGTGTGTGTGTGTGTGTGTGTGTGTGTGTGTGTGTCCATAGTTGTTAAATCCTTGGATTCACAAATCACAATGAATTTGGGTTGCTAGCTACAGTTTAGGAATCTAATAATTTTTTCATCTTATTTATGCTCTCTTGAGGTTTCATTTTGAAAGTTCATAATCATGGGTTAATGTTCCCAACCTTTCCCTATTTATCTCATTAGTGCATTTGTGGGCAATTTATAGGATGTCCCCATTTCATTTGCAACCTCGCAGTAAGAAACTCACAAAAATCCATCAAGGCCAAGAGCGCTAGTGATGAAAATGTTTGGTTTCAAACCGCACTACAAATTTCTTTATCATCTTTCGTCTAATTCTTTTCATGTTTGTTTAGTAAAACACCATCGATATCATGTGTAGAAACAAATGGGTCGTCCTTCACAGCCTTCCGAATACCATGATCCATCCCTTCTATGAAAAACTACATTTTCTCTTTCCACAATCTATGTCATTCTCCATTAAAGGATGAGGATTTGTGTAGTGAATAGCTTGAATTCATTTATCCTCCTAGGACGATTAGTCTTTAATAGGAGTTAGGCTTTGATGCCACTTATTGGACAAGTGACTTCAAGCACATGAGAGGGGAGGGGTGAATTATGGTATTCAAAACTCACGATTAAATTTAAGGTTTTGTTACTTAAAATATGAATAATGTTAGTATTCTTTAGATCAAAGTAAGATGAACAACGAAAAATAAAAACAGTAAAATAAATAGTAGAAAGTAAGAGATAAATGTTTAGAGAGATCGCACCAGTGATTTATCTAGGTTCGGCCAAATGTTGGACTACTCATATCCCCAAGATATACTCTTAAGATTTTAACAATAAACTTAAGCTTTTAAAGGCTACGCCCATGAACCATCGATACAAACATATAAAGATATTTTACAATGGCTTATCCCTAACTAAAATAAAACATTTACCCAAGTTGGACTAACAAACAAATTAGAGATTTTCCAGGCTAATCTCAATAACCAAATGAAACTTTTCTAGGCTATGTTCAAGAACCAAATAGAGATCTTAAGACTGGTTAATCTCAAGAACAAAACTCGATTTCCCAAGAATATTGCACGCTTGAGAGTAGTAATAATGGCACGACACCACTACAAATTCTTCCTTAGATGTAGTTTTGACTCACAAGGCACTAAGACAACTTAGGTGAAAGAAAATATATATTAGAGAGAGAGAGAGAGAGAGAGAGAGAGAGAGAGAGTTAAACTCTAAAGAAATAGAGAACTTTAGAATTATTTTGTGTAATGAAGAGGAGAAGTGCCTCCTTTAAATATGAGAAGATTTGGCCAAAAAAGGAAATGATCCATGGGCTTTTGCATGTGTGTATGTGTGTGCGCGCGCACGCGTACGTATGTGTATGTGCGTATGTGTGTGTGTATGTGTGTGAGTTGCCTTAGTGTTTAGGAGTTACTCTCCTACTTTTACAAGACTCTAGTCACTCAGTCAGACATGACCAAGCGAGTTATAACACTTCCGCTCTTTCACAATTTTTAGGATTTCAAGATCCTTTGTCTAATACATCAATCGCATAAGCACTTCAATGGAATCTTAAGTATCGTACTTGAAGAGGCTTAATATGTCTTCAAGTTTGGTTACATCATCAGAGAGTTGAAATGTTATTACCACCGACTTCAATAATCATTGGTGTTGTCGTCATCAAAACTTTAGGAAGGTTCTCAACAAGGTCATCAATTTCATACTTGCAAGTACATAGATCCACAAAATTCTCTCACATAATTTTATCCATAGTGCTTTGAGAAAAATTTCTTTAGTTTAGGTGAAGAAGTTATTCTAGAAGCGGTATTATTCTAAATTTACCGAGAGTTCTTTTTCCTCTTGGGTGAATTATTCTTCCTTGGGAATTGTTTTTATAGGTTTGAAGCTAAACCTATTAAAAAAATCCATTTAGTTCGTGAGCTCCGCCACTTAAGTAAAATTACTTATGTTCTTTAAGAATAACCATAGAAAAATACTAACATCGGTTATTGAGCTCAACCTGGTAGAAAAGCTCAGTTGGTTCGAGATCATTCTAGTGTAAAATATCGGTTCGGTTCATGGTTAGCCCAGTATAAAACCTCAGTTCGTTTTTTAGGATAGTCATCTAAAAACTTTGTCTTGGTTCAATATAAGTCCATACAAAATCTTGGTTTGGATGAGAGACTAAGTGCTCAAAGCTTTTTTCATGTTTGGATTGAAGACTGACCGCTTCATTCCATTATTCGTTGTTTCGTTGGAAGTAAACCTAAAACTTCATTTTTTCCTTATATAAGGGAGTTCGTGGTTTATCCTTCTAAAGGATCTCAATACTTATTGGATACTCTCATGATTAATTTTTGGGGAGAGGAGTAGGTCATATCTCATATACTAAACCTATATAAATCTCTGGTGTTATCTCTATTTCCTTAACTTTTAATTTTCTGCTGCATATCTAAACGTTTTTATTATAATGTTTTCAACCACTGATTAGTAAATACTTTTTTTTAAAATATTGTTTTTTAAACCCCCATAATTTACCCCACATCTTGTGTCTGGAGTCACATGTTCAACATGAGTTATCTTGGTTTAAACTTAAATCATGCGGCCAAATTCAGTCCTCAAGTGTTTCCTCTTGAGATTTACACTATCAACAACTTGAGTTTTTACATTGGTTTCGTCCAACAAACTTGCACAATGCTTTTTATAGGTTTATATTACAACCATCAAAGCACAAATGTACTAAGCTCTTAAGTAAACAAATTCGGCACAACAATAGAAAAGCTCAGCCCGCAAACTATGTTTTTCACTCTTTCAACACTAAGTAAATTTCTAGTTGATAAAATCGATAAAAGAAGGATGATGAATGAGATAGAAACAATCTCTTAATGATTGGAAACGACTAGAAATCAAAATATTCCATTTTGAGATGCATTAATCGATTATGCACTTGAGATAATCGATTATCTGTATTGAAAACCCCATGGATTGTTTTCCAATTTGAGCCACCTTTTGTCCTATAAATAGATGACTCATTTCTGATTTATCATACACCAAAAAACGTATTTGAGATACTTTTCTATCACTCTCCTTTTTATTTCTTTATTTCTCACATTTGCCTTAGTGATTTTGAGAGCGAAATCTTTATATCTGTAAGGTAGTCTGGTTTGGTGTAAGGTCAATTGGGAGAAAACTTGCATTGGCAGTGAGCTAAACAAAGTCAAATCTATTGTTTGTTTGTTGAGGTAAACTAAGTAAAACTTATGTTTGGTTTAGGAGGTCTCTGTTAGTAAAACTCCCACTCGATTTATGAGTTAAGCATGCTATTATAAAGCTTTCACTTGGTTGTTGAGGTCTTTGTATATAAAACTTTGTATTGGTTGAAAAGTTAGCCATTGAAAAACTCAAATCCTTATATAAGGAGGTTTGTGGGCATAGACTTTGAAAAATCCACATAACATTGGAAACTAGTGATTCTTGGGGAGAGGAGTAGGTCACTTCATTAGACCGGACCTCTATAATAATATGATTCATTTCTCTTATTCCTTAACTCTTTACATCCCAGTAATTTATTTCCGCTGATTTTACTCTGTTTGTTTTACAAAACCTTTTCAAACACGATTTTTGCAAAAAAAATTATTTTGGAAATGAATTTTCAATCTCACACAATTCATCCTCTTTTGTGTTTGGAGTATCGTATTTATCAAGTAGCATCAGAGTCTAACTTTTGTTTAAAGACTAATCGTCTTAGGAGGAAGATCATGACCACAAACACTTTTGCTTTTAACCAAAGTCTTTTCATAAATACACCTCGTATTTTCATAAATACAACTCAACCATTTGTTGGCGATAAATTTGACTTATGAAAAATAAGATTTGAAATTTTTATCAAAAGCTAACGATTTTAAAATGTGGGATATTTTTTTGTCCGTTTATTCCTACCTGTTCTTTTAGTGATAAGGTAGTAAGTGAACCTAATTTTGATAGGACTATAGAGAATTTGAAAAAAAGTTAAACTTAACTTTAAAGTTAAACATTTTTTAATAAATACTTCAATTTCCAAAATATTTTATTATGTTTTTACTTGCAATCCTCTCAAAATTTCACTCAAATTCAAAATTGGTCTTGGAGTCTATTTGTGATAAAATTATATTGGAGTCTATTTTTTGATAAAATTATATTTTTCAATCAAACAACACGTATCATACAATTTTTTCAAATAAGCTATTTCAAAAATCAAAAATAAATTATTTTCAAATGGTAAATGGAAGATCGATGTTACCAACACTCCTTTCCTTCAACATAATAATGCTAACGACTATTCACCATATAGCTTAATTACCTAACTTTATTGTGAAAGTTAAAGTCAAAATTGTTTATCTATCCATGTTGGTGAACCTATTAATTTTCCTAACATAGTGAATTTGCATTCTAATTTCCCTAACGTTCTTGTTTATAACTTTCCTCTACTTTCCACATCTTAGCCTTTCACCATACCCTACACTACACCCACGAAAGTGACCTATCTCCGGTTGGTGAAGCATCGAATCGTTTCAAATCTTTCACAAAGATCACACACATTGTTCAATCTTAACCACCAAATTCACACCTACTACTATTCGTGCAAGCTATAAAATAGAAAAAAAATTAGGAAAAAAAAATATAAATATCATGGATAGATAATTTGCAAACAATCTCTGGCCTTACTTCTTCCATGTCCCAAAAATATCAATCAATATATACATAAATTTCTACATGAAGCCGGCTCAAAAAATCAAGGACCACATGACATCAATCATAGCTTAAATAGGAAATAAAAATTGTGATACTTATTTTAGATATTGTCCATTATATTATATTATCATTATACTGTTTTAAGGCCAAAATAATCAATCTATCATTATCATAAGTTGAGTTTTTATTTAATCTCAATATATCTCATTCATGTGGCCCTTCTAATGACATCAAAGATAAGATGATTTTTATTTTTGCAGGTACATGACTCCACCAAAGGGTGAACACATGAGATTCTACAAAATTAGTAAACTATTATCATAATGTAATGGTGCTAAATTTTCCATCAATCAATCACTTTAAAGAGTTAGTTAGTAGAACCCTATGGATGATGATGATGATATTCCAAAGGGGTTATGTGGTTGGAGTTGGAAAGAGAACAAGTTGTTTGAGCTAGCTTTAGCTTTAGTGGATGAGAGGCATCCAGAAAGATGGGAGATGGTTGCAGCAATGGTTGGAGGAGAAAAGAGTGCAGGTGAAGTCGAAGAACATTATGTGATATTGTTGGAGGATTTGGAGCTTATAGAATCTGGAAAATTTGATCATAAATTGGGTGAAGATATTTCATGTGTTCTTGTTGATCTTACTGAATCGTTATGCTTGTCTGGTAATATTGATTGATAAAATACAATACAATACATACAACCATGTAAGTCTCTTCTTTTTCTATGTATTCTCTCATTCATGACTTTGGCTTTGGCTTTAAACGAAAATACTGAAGAAAAAAATGAATTAAACGTAATTACAAGTGTCGGTATAGGTGTCTGATATCGACACGGACAAAGACACGTCTTTTTTCAGAGGTAATAAGGCTACATAGTTCAGATAGTTTACTGATGTTATGTTATGTTCTGGATTCTTTTATGCTCTTAATTCAGTATTTTATCATATAGTATAATAGTTATAAATTATGCGTTAGCTTTGATAGAATCACGTTAAATTTTGACGGGCAAAAGCTTAGTTTTGGAGCTTCAGCATTTTGAAGTAACTTGCATTAAGATGTGGTATTTAGTGTTAAACATACATATAGATATAGTACAAGAAGTTACAGAATAAGCCTACTATAAAAATGTAGAGACATTTGAAACTAGAATGAGTGAAATGATAATTGAGATATGAGTTGCATCGTGTCCAAACCATACTTTTGCTCAGTTTTAAATTATCCTCTGCAACCATAATTACATCTGCAATATTAAACTTTTAGAAGTCTCGGCAACAGCATCACAATTGCAATAGCTGCTGAGATATAACACAGATCATACAAGCAATCGATCATAAAAAATTTAATAAAAAAGAAAAAAAGAAAAGAGGAAAGGGATTATGGAAAAATGAAAACAGAGCCAGGGAAGAGGCAGTGCATGAGTGGAGCCACAACAGTTTTCCGATCTGTTGATAGTTTCATCCATGCTCAGCCTGTTCCCTGCCTCTAACCATTAATCCAAGCCCCCGACCTTTTCTACATTTAAATTACATTACCTTACCTCTCTTCCTTAACCAGCTTCAATTACTCTTATAAAAATCTGTGAGATTGCGTTTTCATTGAAATTTTGGTTTGTTAAATTATATATAAAATGGATTCCTTGTGATTCTATTTGTAATCGCACAAAGGGGGAATGTTTGTACTTTGCAAGTTTGCAGTACATGCATGTAGTAGTACTATGAATTTTGAGCTGTACTGCTTATTCTATTATTATGGTACTACTGCCGTTGGTTATTTCCAAGACTGGATTCTATGAGACCTCAAAGTGTACTACTATTTTAAAGCTAGTACTACATCAGCAATATTTCCTTTCTTAAATACACCTATGCTTTCTATTTTATTAATTCAATTTTAATCCATCTATTATTTTGAGATTTTTTTTTTAAATAACTCACTTTTTCCCTAATAGCCCAAAACATTCATTTTTGCCAAATATATTTTCAAACAATTTTTTTCATATTTAAAGAGGTCCACGAATCCAATTAATGGCCTAATACAAATGTTTTGACGAGTCTTCACACTCTCTTTTTTTTCTTTTTTTTTTATATAATAATATTTACTAAATATTTTATTATTTAAATTTTTTAATAATTCCTAAATAATTATTAAAATTATTAAATTAATTCGTTTAAATAAATAAAATATAATTTCATCATTTAACAATTTTATCAGTTTTATAAACTAAAATAATTTATAAACTTAGAATAAAAAATATTACAACTAAATCAAAATACTTGGTATATATATATATATATATATATATATATATATATATATATATATATATATATATATATATATATATATATATATATATATAATTGTTGATTGTCTAGTCCTTGTAGGTGATTCGTCTTGCTTCTCCCCCTTTGACAACATGGTGTCTTGAGGTAGATAAATGTTCATGTGGGTCAACCGGTAGTCGATTTGTATACAGAAGTGGCATTGCAATAATTCTATATCAAACCATATATTCTTGATTGAGTTTAGCGTACATCGATATGATATAATTGGTCAAAATAAGATTATGATATGATTGGTCAAAATAAGATTAGGTCTGATATTTTATTTTATGTTTTCTTCCTTATTAATTTCCTTTCAATTATTGACTTTTTAAGCTTCGGACATAGTCATTTCATGTTGTTCTTTTAAACACCTAGATGAAGCGGGTATGTCTTGATGCACGTCAAACTAAAATTTTAGTGAAGATATTGCAGTCCAAATTGTTGAATTTTGTAGATGACCCTCCACGAATCTAAGATAAGGCCTCCATATAAACTAGTACATAAATTTACCTTGTTAGTGTATGCAATATTAGTATAAATAAAAAATCATTCGAAGTTAAATGAAAAAGAATTATACCATTTTCCTCCATATGATCGATAATTGATTAATTCGATACAACCATGGGCGTAGACCGTAATGGTTATCTGTCATCCACTTAGAGAGAATTATAATTCATCTAGAATATTCACAACACAGAAGTATTATCCTATATAAAAATATAGACGATCCAAATCTAAGATACAACCAACGACTCACTGTATCACACGCCTAGTAAATATTGGATTGTTATAACCGTTACATTATATAAAGAGAATGCGGGCCAATTTTAGGTACACAATTTTAAGTTCAAATTTCATTCACTTTTCTCCTTCTCATACTGACCTGACCTGAGTATTTGAGTTCTAGCCTTATAGGTTTTTCCCCTTCTACACCACATCAGAAGCTGAGATCCATTATTGTCCAACACAACCACGAATTCTCTAACTATTTCTAGTTATGTAATGGAACAGTGGCATCGTGTGTGGGAAGGATACGTTATTTGAAAAATATGGTGAAAATTCTCTTTTGCTAAATGTTCTTCAATCCTTTGATTTTATCTTCATGTTATATATAATGGTTGAGATTTTAGGATTTACAAATGATTTGAGTGTAACACTACAAAAGTGTGATCAAGATCTTTTGAATACTTTGTCATTTTTCAATGCTACCAAACAAGAATTACAAAAAATAAGGAATGATGGGTGGGAAGAACTTATATCTAAGGTTATGAAAATTTTCAATAAGCATGATATTGATGTGCCTGATATGGATGCATTGAATGTGCAAGACAATAAACCTAGGTGACACGCTACAACTTCTAGTGTTTCTAATTTGCATCATTATAGATTAGAAGATAGACCTAGATCTAAAGGGGGTGAATAGATCCCGAGTTAAAAACTTGACAATAAGAGTTTGAAAATTATATGATGCGGAAGCAAGTTACAAATATCCTGGATCAAAAATCGTCTAACCGAACCCACTATAAAAAAGATCGGATATGCTTATTAAAGGCAACGATATGATAATCATTAACAAATTGATCAACAACAACTAATCTTAACTAGTTGAATGCAAAGTTATATGGATAAGTCTATCTCCAATGATAATTCACACAAAAACACAAGTAAGGAAATTTGTCGAACATTTAGTGTGCGGATCAATAATGTATGGAATTATATGTGGTTTTGTTGTTCTAGAAATCCAATCACAACCAAATTATTTGTGATCTACACAACAACACCAATTTCAAAATATGTTCAAAATTATGATCCAAACAATATTGATCAAACGATCAATGCAATCGATAATAAAAAATAATATATATATATATATATATATATATATATATATATATATATATATATATATATATATATATATATATATATATATATATATATATATATATATATATATATATATATATATATATATATATATATATATATATATATATATAGAGAGAGAGAGAGAGAGAGAGAGAGAGAGTACACAAGAATTTGTTTAGGAAGTTTCTCAATCGACCTCGTTATGGGTACGTCTGCCCTCAATTTGAATTCGAATTGAGATATTATATTATATCTTACTTTACAAATGTGAGAATACAAGATATAAATATTTTAAACCCTACAAACTCTAGGTTTGATGTTGATTTTACCACCTCCAAGAACCTTGGTAAAAGATTGATCAAGTAACCAACAATGTCGCTTCAATTCACCGTTCTCACGCTACTTCTTTGAATAAAACCCCTTATTCTTCAAAGCTTTCACTAGGTCGAATTAATTCCAAGTGCACACTTGTTGAAACCCAAGATTTTCCAATGCGATCCACCATCTCACGCTACTCCCTTGTAAGGCACCCCTTGTCCCAAGGTTTTCACTCGATCGGATCTGAATTGTGCAATCTTGTCCAAAACCTTCAAACCCTAACGATCTTGAAGGAAAACCCCACTTTGGTTTTCTGATTTGAAATCCTCAAAGTTATCAACTTCATAGCAACGGTACAAACAACCTAATTGGATATTAACAACATTAATCTAGATGACACCCAATCAAAAAATAATTATATGTAGTTTGATTGTGTGTATGCATAAAATAGAGGTTGAAGATAATGAGAATGCTTTGAAATCCCGATTTTGTATAGGTTTTACTCACTAGAAAACCTTACTAGACAATGATGCATGTATGAAGTATTTATACGCATGTATGTTTGGAGACAAAAGAAATGCACAAGACTTGGAAAAATTATGATTTTTTTAAAAAAACTATCGAATAGATCGATCTATGAAAGTCACGCGTCGACTTGTTCGACGCATAGGTCGACCTGTGTAAGATCATGTGTCGACCTGTGTATACAATGTGTTTCCTATGTGTCGACCTAAAGAGGCGACACGTGAGTCAGAACCTACAGGCTTTAATACTGCAACATGGGTGTCGACCTACGGAATGCATGTGTCGACCTATAGTAGAATACATTTTTCTATATGTCGACCTGTATACATATGTGTCGACCTATAGTAGAATACATTTTTCTATATGTCGACCTGTATACATATGTGTCGACCTATGCTGTGACTTTTCACAAAAACATATTTTTTGTGCATTTTTATGCATGATACCTTTTCCAAGTTGTTCCCAGATTCTTTTATGTATCCTAATGTAAAGATGCATATAGATAATCAAAGTATGTCATCCAATATACATTAACGCTAAAGTATCCTAGTTTCGATATCATGGAAAATACATCTAACGGAAGTTGCACTCACATACTCCCCATTTTTTATGATGGAAAAACTAGAGACGATGTGTTTTGTGTTTTCAATGAAAGGCTCCCCCTGAATATATGCATCCCAACTTCGTCTTGCTTCTCCCCCTTTGACAACATCAAGAAGACATAAAGCAATCCATGAAAAGTATCACATATAAACTAATATAACACACATAGACAATTTTAAAAGATAAGAACATCAATATGATAGCACTCATATCAAATGATTTGCATATTGAAAAAGAATGTCTTAACATAAATATAAGCATATAAAGCAACAATAGAACATAATTGCCACAACTTATGCCAAATAACATAACACAGACATGAAAGATGAACGATACAATGAAATCAAAAACTCTTGAGTTGCTACAAAGCGGAACGATTACGTGACATGTGCCTTTGGTGCTCCCGAAATGTTGTACACGCATGTGCTCTAGCAAGGCGATATATAGATTTACCACCACACAAACCAAAAATAGAGATGTTATCATAACAATGACATACAACAAGAATTTTGCTAACATTATAACATGTTCAACCATATTTCATGCAATAATAGATAATAAGTCAGTGCACCAAAAGCATATTTCAAGCATATGAAAAAAATAGCACAAAGTCACTATAAGTATATAATAGACATAGATCAATAGAAATGTTTGGAGGTGAACATTCATGAACTATTTCATACATCAAGAATATTAATTGTTTAGAACACAAGCAACATGCACAAGTAAAAGCTTACTTACAACAAGGGAGGAAGAGGAAAATGGAACAATATTACCTTTCATATGAATTGATGAAGAATGCACTTTGAAGTGATTGAACTTCCAAGGAAAGTTAGAGCAAAAATATATAAAGTCCATGTAACAAATCATACTTAGGCAAGATTTGAGATATCAAGTATCCCTAATTCCCTTCGAATGTTGAAAAATGGTTTGGTAGCAAGAGGCTTTGTAAAGATATCTGCAAGTTGATTTTTACTATCAACATGTTCAAGTACGGCGTCTCCTTTCTCAACATTGTCATGTAGAAAGTGGTGATGGATCTCAATATGCTTAGTGTGAAAGTGTGGCGCCATATTTTGGTTAGATTAATAACACTAGTGTTATCGCACATAATATGCATATGTTGTAGTTTAATATCAAAATCAAGTAGTTGTTGTTTGATCCATAAAACTTGAGCACAACAACTATCAGACGCTATGTATTTTGCCTCGGTATTTGACAAAGCAACGGAAACTTGTTTCTTGTTATGCCAGCTTACTAAGGAATTTGAAAACATGTGACAAGTTCCACTAGTACTCTTCCTATCCAATTTGAAACCGGAAAAATTGGAATCGGTATACCCAACCAAATTATAATTGCTTCCTTTAGAATACCAAAGCCCATACTTAGAAGTACCATGAAGATACCTAAGAATATATTTTACAACTTTTAAATGAGATTCTTAGGAGCCGATTGATAATGAGCGCACATGTACACACTAAACATAATATATGGCCTAGATGCAGTGAGATATATAAGAGAACCGATCATACCTCGATACTTCTTGACATCTACATCCTTACCATTTTCACTCATTTCCAAGTTTCCATTTGTAGGCATCAGAGCGTCAATCGACTTTGCATCTCTCATATCAAATCTCTTTAGTAAGTCATTGCAATATTTGGTTTGACACACAAATGTTCCTTCATCAAGTTGCTTGATTTGAAGCCCAAGGAAGTAATTCAACTCCCCCATGAGACGCATCTCAAACTCACCATGCATAAGCTTAAAAAACTCCTTGACAAGTTGCATATTAGTGGATCCAAAACTAATATCAATGACATAAACTTAAACTAGAAGAGTATGTTTTCCTTGATGCTTAATGAAAAGTTTAGTATCTACCTTTCCTCTAGAGCACCCTTGATCAATCAAAAACTTACTAAGTCACTCATACCAAGCCCTAGGTGTTTGCTTTAGGCCATACAAAGCTCGCTTTTTAGTTTGTAAACATGATTAGGATACTCATGATTTTTAAAACCGAGAGGTTGGGCTACATACACTTCCTCATTAATATAGCTATTAAGGAACACACTTTTCACGTCCATTTGAAATAACTTGAAATATTTGGAACATGCATCATCTAGTAGAAGGCGTATAGCCTCGAGGCGAGAAACCAGGGCATAAGTCTCCTCATAGTGAATGCCCTCCTCTTGGTTATAACCTTGAACCACTAGCTGGGATTTATTCCTAGTTATCACTCCGTTTCGGCGAGTTTGTTTCTAAAAAGCCATCTAGTGCTAATTAATCGATGATTTTTAGGATGAGGGACAAGGTCCCAAACATAATTTCTTTTAAATTGGTTTAGTTCATCTTGCATGGCCATAAGCTAATGCTCATCAAGTAATGCATCCTTAGCACTTTTTGGTTTAACTTATGAAACGAATGCAAAGTGATAACAAGAATTACTTATCTTGGAGCGTGTTGTCATGCCTTTTGTGACGTCTCAAAGAATGTTGTCGATAGGATGATTTTTGGATGTTCTCCAAGTCAAAGGTAGTATGTCCACTGCAGCTAGACTTTCAACCTTCTCCTCTTCATAATCTTTATCTTCTTCTTTCTCATGTTTAATTGACTTAGGCTGATCAATTCCTTGTTTGGATTCCTTAAGAATATCTTGTGAAGATACACCTACATCATGAAAAGAAACACCTTTCCCGAATTTTTTTGGGTAAGACTCTTCAAAGGTAACATGAACCGACTCTTCAACAACAAGTAATCTTTTATTATAAACCCTAAATTTACTAGATTGTGAGTATCCGAGGAAGATACCCTCATCAGCTTTCGCATCAAACTTACCAAGATTATTCTTTACATTGTTCAAAACAAAACATTTGCATCCAACAAAATGAAGACGTGACACATTAGGTTTTCTACCCTGAAGTTATTCATAGGTAGTTTTGTATAGAATAGGATGTATTAGTATCATATTCAAGACATAACATGTCGTGTTAATGGCATTGGCCCAAAAATACTTAGGTAGATTGCCTTCATTGAGCATAGCTTTATCCAACTTTTCTAAAATACGATTTTTCCTCTCCACAACACCATTTTGTTGTGGAGTTCTAGGAGAGGAGAAGTTATGCTTAATGACATGTTTGTAACAATACTCCCCAAAGATATGATTTTCAAGTTCACCTCCGTGATCACTTTGGATAGCAACAATTTTCAAATTCATTTTATTTTGGAATAATCTAGCAAATTTCTTGAAATCCGACAAAGTATCATCTTTACTATACAAAAACATGACCCAACAAAATCTTGAGCAATCATCTACAATAAAAAAACCATAATATTTACCACTTATGCTCTTGGTCTGTGAGGGACCAAATAGATCCATATGAAGAAGCTCAAGAGGTCTCGATATGGAAATAATGTGTTTTGATTTAAATAAGACTCTCGTTTGCTTCTCCATTTGGCATGCATCACATATATGATCTTTTGAAAAATTCATTTGTAGTAGACCGATTACTAAATCTTTTAAGGTTACTTTGTTTAGTAAATCAAAGTTAATGTGAGCTAGGCATTTATGCCATAACCAAGAGTTTTCACTCATGGTAGCAAGACACTTAGTTCCAACAAAGGATACATCATCTAAATATTATTAATCCTCAAGCCCTTAAACATACAATCCTTCTTCTCATTATGATCAAACAAGCAACAAAATTTGGTAAAAGCAACTTTAAATCCCTTGACACATAGTTGACTAATGCTAAGTAGGTTATGTTTAAGACTTTCAACTAACATAACATCGGAGATAGTAGTAGATGAGGGGTTACCTACACTACCTTTTCCAAGTATAGCTCCCGTTTTGTTATCTCCATAAGTAACATAGCCCTTCTTATTTGGCACAAAGTCAATGAATATAGATATGTCACATGTCATATGTCTTGAGCATCCACTATCGAGAAACCACATATTCTCTATAGACTCAAGACATACTATAGAATAAAAGAAGGGAGATATGTACCCAATTTTAATTGGGTCCTTGAGAGTGGGTGGAATCAAGGAAGAATTTGGGCAACCATTGAAAAACTCCTTTACGAACCAAAAGTTTCCTAAATTTGAATTTTTTTTCAATAGTGTGACCTTTCTTGGAACAATAGAGACAAGACAAGTTTTGATGAGATGTAATTTTTCTATTGGACTCATTTTTGACAAATTTATGCTTCTTATATGAATGGTTTAAAGACCTTTCATACTTTGATGGATCAATAGCAAATGCAATCTTTTGTTGTAAGACTTTTTCTAATTTGACTTGAAGAGCATTTATCTCTTTTTTTCCAATCATGACATGATTCATAACCAAACCTAGAAGGTTTTTCATCCTCATTATTATCACTTTGAATATCTATCACAGATCTTTTAATATCTTCCAACTTCCTTTCGGATTCTAACACTTTTGCTTCTAAGTGTAAAAAGTTTGCATGTGAAGCTAATTTGTTAAAGGGATTTAAGGCCTCTCTATGAAGATCTTCAAAAGCTTTTTGTAATTGAAGTAAGATAAGTCATTAATAGTTTCAAGATTAGAAAGACTTACATGTTTCTTCTTCTTTCTATTTTCCATAAGGAAAATTCGGGTTGATTCCACACTTGAAGTAGAGCTTTCATCACTTGGGGAATCACTTGTGCTCTCCCAAGCAACATATGCTCTTCTAGACTTGTTAGATCTCTTGTGATGGTCTTTATATTTGTCTTTCTTAACCTTAGGACATTCCGGTCTATAGTGACCGAATTCTCTAAAATTATAGCAAGAACTTCTAAGTTTACCTTTCTTGTTCTCATCTTCCCTTGGGCCTTTACTACCCTTATAAATTTGGTTAAGTTCTTATCGGAGTGCTTGACTTCGTTCTTCCTTATGTACCTTTGGTATCTTTTGACAAACAATCTCATGTCCTCATCATCTGAGTTCTTGTCATCCCATATATCATAATCACTTTGCTCTATATATGAGGGCTTTGAGCTTGAATTCTTTACAACAATAACTTCTTCTCTTCAACCTTGTATTTTCCTTTCTCCTTTTTTACCATTTTCTCGTGCTATTTTTCATGTTTATCTAAGCAAAAGAGTTCTTGCTCATGTTCTTCCAATTTTCCAAACAAATTTATAAGATCAAGTACTTTAAGATCATTCGCCTCTTTGATTGTGGTGATCTTGAGTTGTCATTCCCTGGTAAGATATCTCAAAACCTTATTAGTAGGAATATCATTGGAAATAGGTTTACCTAGAGCATTCAACCGGTTAATAATATGTGTGAACCTCTTTTTCATTTCGCAATGGTTTCACCATGCTTCATACAAAAGAGTTCAAACTCTTGATTCAATGTGTTGATCCTAGACTTTTTGACATCGTTAGTTCCCTCATGGGTAACTTCTAATGCGTCCCACATCTTAGACTATGGCACGGATCTAGAAGGGGGGGTTGAATAGATCCCAATTAAAAACTTGAGTCGGCGCTACCAATTAAAATTGGTTTTGAAAAATTGTTTTAAGTGCGGAAGCGGCCGAGGAAAATTTTAGTCTAAAACGAACCGATATTGGAAAATCGGATATGCGTTAAGCTAATGGATTAGAGATAAAGTGAAATACAAATTACTACACTAGTTGCACAATCAATGATATGTTTCACTTACTAGGATTCCTAGTTCCAATGATCCAAATACCAAATCAAACTAGATACAAGCTTAAGACAACTTTGGTTTAGGCAAATTTTCAAACACTTGGTGTGCATAAACACTCCAAGTGACATTTGTGTTGAGTAAGTAATTCAAATTGATCTAGTACAATATACTATTGTACTTTGGATTCAAAAGCAGAGTTTTAATCTCTTACTCAATTAATATCAATGTTTGGTAAAAATGCTTAAACTAAAATCACTTAATTTTTAAGCTGAAAAACGATTATGCAGAAAATTAAAGAAGACAGAGATTTGATGAGGCAGTTCCCCCGCCGTCCTCGCTTCGGGGTACGTCTGCCCTCAATTCTAAAATTAGAATTGAGATGATTTAATTAGATATCACCTGTAGAATTTAACTGTTTATACAAGGATTGCAAAGCAAGTAAACAACAGAACTCTCAAGATGTTGAATGCTGCTTCCTATCCTTGTTCCTTGATTCAAGATGAATCAAGACCTTCGATCGTTGTTGCTAGACCTCCGATTCCAGCCCCTTTGTTGAAGAACCTTCCGTTCTACAAACCCTCGGCTCGGCTGATCTCAACCACAACGAATCGAACCCGTATCCTTCCCTTCAATATCACCGAATCCGCTACTAGACTGATGAAGACTTCCTCTTCTCAATCACCTTCGCTCAGCTGAATATTGATGAAGCAATTCGTCCAAAAACCCCCAAATACAAACCGGTCTTGGAGGACAAAACCCTAATGGTTTTATTCAAGAAAGAACCTGCCACAAGCTTCAACCCGAACCGGATTCTCCAATCTCAGCTTCGAACCTTATCACCTTTAACCGAACACGAAGCACATCAAAAATGGTTGTGTGTAGTTGATGTGTTGTGAGATGTTGAAGATGAAGATGATGAATCTTGGACACCTATTTCACTCTTTCTTGTTTCCTTGAACACTTGAAATCAATTTGACAAATGTTAGTTGATAAAAGTGATTTGACTTCTATTTATAGTAAGTAGCTTTTCAACCAAAATAACAGTTTTTCAAACAGTGGAAAAATACTCAGAAAACTGAGTTCACGCACGAGCGGTCGACCATAGGTCGGCGTGCGCTGACCCGTGGGAAATATGCCGACCCCTATGGTCGACTCAAGTATTCCATGAGTTGACCCGTGGGAAAGGCGCCGACCCCTATGGTCGACTCAAGTGTTCCATGAGCTGACCCGTGGCCAACTGAACTATGCCATGCGCCGACCTGTGATCGACTCAAGCAAGCATGCGCTGACCCGTGGGCTATGCGCCGACCCTTATGGTCGACTCAAGGCCTTCAAACCTGCAAAAATTCGTATTTTGTGATTTTCATGCATTTCGTCATGATCACACTTTGTCCACATATGTTTTAAGAATAATAACCGATTTAGATAAGCATAGGAAAGGATATGGTAGGTGATGTGTTGCATTTGTTTGTAGACGTGGAATCGACAATGCCGATTCGTCCATGGTGGTCATTTGTCATCATCGAAACTTGTGATTGTATGTTGTCTGACAATTTTCCTTTACATACTCCCCCTTTTTGATGATGACAACCTGTGCAAAACCATCGAGACAAATAACATGCAGTATTGACACATTATACACACTCCCCCTTTCTTTTGTAACCTAAGGCTATCTGCAAAAAAAAAACGACTGTTAGTTGTGGTGAATATTTTTGGCTGCCTGCTTTTGTACACTTTCTCCCCCTTTGACAACATCAAAAAGAGACAAGGAATGATTATTCAACGTAACAAAAGATTCAACAGGAAATAACACAAACAGATAATAATATCACACCAATATCATTTCTGAGCGATAATCATTAAATAAAGGAAGATACACATTAAAATTAATGTTGCACAAACAGGCAAACCAGAGAGATGAATACATTCAAAACAACAAGCAAAATATAAAGTGCATATGAAGGTCTATGTCCTAATGGCGGTGTCCTGGATGGTAACAGATGCCCGGGTTTTTGTAGGGGTCAGCTAGAGTAGATAGGTATTCGGCAACACCGCTCAGATGCTTGAGACTCTCGTCGACCGACCGTTCCTGGCCGTCAAATGTTTCCGAAAAGGCTGCATACCGGTCATTCAAGCTTGTAGAGAGGGTGTCGAGCCGCTCATTTTGGGCTTGAATTTGACTGCTAATATGAGCATAGCGCTCCTCCTGAGTTTGCATGAAGGATTGTTGTGCTAGCTGCATGTTTCTCATCATATCCAACAATTCTGAAGAGTTTGCATGCTGTGGAGGAGACGGAGGAGATTCTTCATCATCCTGGTGATACGGCTGGTAGAATTGACGTTGAGTTGACCAGCCCGTATGTTGCCAGTCACCCCAGCCACCCCAGGTGGGGACATCTTCTTCAGTTGAATGTGACTGCTGAACCCAAGCGGAGTCGGAGTAGTCGTGAGTGTCAACACGTGGAGGACTGTTATCTCCACCATGGTGATCAAAAGTGTGCCCGGCTTCCTCTTCTTCATTTTCCTCTTCATCTTCTTCTTCTTCACTTTCATCACTGTCATCATCTGCTGCAACAGGCGCAGGAACATTTCCTCTTCGAACAAACTTGTACATTCTCCGCTCATCACACCAAAAATATCCCATCATAGACAAAGTTTTTGGGCTGAACTCTTTGTCAGATGAGATGGAAGTGTACGGAAAGGACGGATGATTAACATCGGCTGCAGTAAGGATTTCTTGAATGAAGGATCCGTAGGCAAGAGTCGTTCCTCGTCCGGAATCACGTAGGCTGAACATCCTACTGGCAATGTAGTAGGGCCAGTTGATTTTTTGCTTATTCTTCAGAATGTACATGAGATGAACCTCAGCCTGTTCAACTCTGGAGAGACCACCTTTCTTTGGTCGCAGGATGCGAGAGACAATCCACTGAAGAATTCGTTCTTCGGTTTTCAACTTGCCGGCAGTGACAGTTCGTGGGAACGAGTCACTGTTAACAATATGATCAGGATATGGTCGTTTCAGCATATCATTCAATGCACTCTTAAACTCGTAACCTTCTATTAGGTGAGAGTCAGTCACCTCAGCTAGAGGATTTTCAGCATCATCCAGTGACATATCAAAATACTGGTTCCAGACATTTGACTTAAATGATACCTTTGTCGTGCCGATTCTGGAGTGAAACTTGTGCCCGCGAAACTTATCATGAATGCCAGCGTAGAACACTCGGACTAAGTCTTCGCTGTACTTAGCGTTGCATTCCAAGAATTTGACAATGCCTTGATGCTGTAGCAGAGCCATGATTTCTACAAGGTGCATGCGTTCGGCGGTAAGCTTGTAGAACGCATGTTGTGGAACAACTCTTCTTTTCCCGATATCTTTGTTGAAGGATTCAACGCGAGCTGATGGAACTAACGACACAGCGGAGATGGGTAGAGATGCGGTGGATGATTCTCGGGATCTCTTGCCGGTAGGTCTGCGAGATGTGGAAGCCATTTGAGCAGGTTTGAAACTTAGTGTGTGTGGGTAGAGAGTGAAGGTTTGTGAGGGTTTTTGAGACTGATTTTGCTAGACAGAGGTTTTTCCCTATTTGTAGAGGAAAGGTTAGGGTTTTGGGAAGATGAAAGATTAAGGGACAATAGACACTAGGTAGATGCAGGTTACAAGGTAGTGGGTAGTTTGAAAGGTAATGGAATGTAAATGCACACTTAATGATGGTTTTTGAATGTAGATGCATGAAACGGTTTAAATTTTTCTGCAGAAAAACAGAATTGCTGAGCGATGCGTCGACCATACCTCTGTATGCGTCGACGCATACTGTTTGATTCTTGAGAAATCACAAAAAGTGTTAAGTGTGCGTCGACCATAGCCCTGCTACGGTCGACTCATACAGCCAAAATTTCAGTTTTTCACTATTCTGCACATGCGTTGACCAGTTTGATGCTTAATTAAAATACCATACAACAATAAACATCCAAAGAGATACATCATGCATATATATACAATATCATGATGTGGTATAGCTATTTTAACCATGAAACTTTGCAGATAGAGAGAGAGAGAGAGAAGGGAACAATATCACCTCGATGCCTGAGTGACTTGGTGAACAATAAACTTGTGCTTGCAACAACATCAACTTGTTAGAAGTACAAGATTATAGTCTTAAATGGAATAAGGTAAAATAGCAGATTATAGTGCCCGTTCCGAAATATCGAGAATACCAAGTTCTCGGCGGATATGAAAGAAAGGTTCAGTAGCTAGCGGCTTTGTGAAGATGTCCGCTAGTTGATTTTCAGTATTAACATGTTCAAATACAATGTCACCTTTCTCTACATGATCCCGAAGAAAGTGGTGTCGAATTTCGATGTGTTTGGTGCGAGAATGCAGCACAGGATTCTTGGTTAGGTTAATGGCACTTGTATTGTCACAAAAAATGGGAATACGTTCAAGTTTGAGGTTAAAATCCAATAGTTGTTGCTTAATCCATAGGATTTGGGCACAACAACTACCGGCAGCAACGTATTCCGCTTCGGCGGTTGACAAAGCAACTGAAACCTGTTTCTTGCTATGCCAACTGACCAAAGAGTTTGAAAATAAGTGACAAGTGCCACTGGTGCTTTTCCTATCCGATTTGCAACCGGAAAAATCGGAATCAGAGAAACCTACCAATGAACAATCATTACCTTTGGAATACCATAGTCCATACTTCGGAGTACCGGATAGGTATCGAAGTATTCGTTTGACAGCTTTTAGATGGGATTCCTTGGGAGATGATTGATATCTTGCGCACATGCATACGCTAAACAAATATCGGGACGAGAAGCAGTAAGATAAAGGAGTGATCCAATCATACCTCTATACCGTTTTACATCTACTTCCTTACCGTCTTCATCTTTGTTCAAGTTTGTACAAGTAGGCATGGGGGTGTCTATGGCCTTAGCTTTTGCCATGTCAAATCTCTTGATAAGGTCCAAACAGTACTTTGTCTGGCTCACGAAAGTTCCTTCTTTGAGCTGTTTAATTTGCAAACCGAGAAAGTATGTGAGCTCCCCCATCATACTCATCTCGAATTCGCCCTGCATAAGGTCTGCAAATTCTCTCACAAGATTCATGTTAGTAGACCCAAATATGATATCATCTACATAGATTTGCACTAATATCAAGTGCTTTCCTTGACGTTTAATGAAGAGGGTTGTGTCAACCTTTCCTCTTGAGTAACCTTGATCGAGTCAGAATTTGCTTAGTCTCTCATACCAAGCTCTAGGAGCTTGTTTAAGGCCATACAAAGCCCTTTTCAGTTTATAAACATGATCAGGATACTCATGGGATTCGAAACCCGGAGGTTGTGCGACGTAAACCTCTTCATTTATGTGACCGTTAAGGAACGCACTCTTAACATCCATTTGGAATAGTTTAAAGTCTTTCGCACAAGCGAAGGCAAGGAGAAGGCGTATAGCCTCGAGTCGGGAAACCGGCGCATAAGTTTCCTCATAGTCGATGCCTTCCTCTTGGTTATACCCTTGCGCGACTAAACGCGCCTTATTACGGGTTATTACCCCGTTTTTGTCCAGCTTGTTCCTAAACACCCATCGGGTGCCGATTACTCGATGATCTCGCGGAGGAGGGATAAGGTCCCAAACCTCATTTCTGGTGAACTGATTAAGTTCCTCCTGCATTGACAAAAACCAGTGTTCATCGAGTAGGGCTTCTTTAGGGTTTTTAGGTTCAATTTGCGAAACGAAAGCGAAGTGATAACAGAAATTACTTAGCTTAGATCGAGTTGTAACACCCTTTGAGATATCTCCGAGAATGTTGTCGATTGGATGGTCTTTGGAGGACTTCCAAGCTTGAGGGAGATCATCGTTTGAAGGCGGATGAGCAACCTCGGTTTCCTCATGATGTACATCTTTATCCTTCTCAATTTTGACTATGTCGGGTTGATCAATCCCCGGCTCGCCACCTTTGAGTATGTGTTCGGTAGATGTACCTGCACCATGAAAAACACTACCCTTTCCGACGTTTCTCGGATTGGATTCATCAAACGTGACATGTACAGACTCTTCTACAGCAAGTAATCGTTTGTTGTATATTCTATATGCTTTGCTAGATTGAGAGTATCCGAGGAAGATACCTTCGTCGGCCTTGGAATCGAATTTTCCCAAGTTTTCCTTTCCATTGTTCAATACGAAACATTTGCAACCAAAAACATGAAGGGGAGAGACATTTGGCTTTCGCCCTTTTAAAAGCTCATACGGTGTTTTATTTAGAATGGGGCGAATGAGCACCCTATTCAGAACATAACAAGCCGTACTAATGGCGTCGGCCCAAAAATATTTCGGTAAGCCACTTTCGTTGATCATTGTTCTTCCCAGTTCTTCCAAAATTCGATTTTTACGCTCCACAACCCCATTTTGTTGAGGAGTACGTGGAGCAGAGAAGTTATGATCAATACCATGGTTACCGCAATATTCTTCAAATAAGTGATTTTCGAACTCACCCCCATGATCGCTTCTAATTGCAACAATGTTTGTATTTAGTTTATTTTGGGAAAGCTTAGCAAATCTTTCAAAGGCGGCGAACGTATCGCTCTTGCTTACTAAAAAAATAGTCCAACAAAATCGAGAAAAGTCGTCCACTATTACGAAACCGTAATAGTTTCCTCCTAGACTTTTAATCCTAGATGGCCCAAATAAATCCATATGAAGAAGCTCGAGAGGTCTCGTTGTTGAAATGATATTTTTGGATTTAAATGAGATCCTCGTTTGCTTCCCTTTTTGACAAGCATCACAAAGGTGATCCTTGGTGAACTTGATTTTGGGGAGACCTAGGACTAGATCTTTTGAGACTACTTTGTTTAGTAAGTCAAAGTTAACATGTGTTAAACGCCTATGCCATAACCATGAATCTTCACTCATTGTTACAAGGCATTTGTCACTTGTTAACGATACTTCATTTAAGTCAAGCATATAGACATTGTTCACACGCAGGCCATTAAACATACTCTTCTTATCATCATTATGTACAATTTTGCAACAGTCTTTTGAAAATGATATGTTGTATCCTTTGTCACATAATTGACTGATGCTAAGTAGATTGTGTTTAAGACCTTCGACAAGCAATACATCAGAAATAGTAGTAGAAGAGGGATTACCTACACTACCTTTACCAAGTATTTCTCCACGGTTGTTGTCACCATAAGTTACATATCCCTTCTTCTTAGCCACGAAGTCAATGAAGAGTGATATGTCTCCTGACATGTGCCTTGAGCATCCACTGTCGAGAACCCATCTTCTCTCGGTAGTCTCGAGGCATTGTACCTATGGCAATATAATTAACAAGAGAAGGTACCCAATGGCTTATTGGGTCCTGAATGGTGAGGAACGAAATGGTTGCATTTGGGCATCCATTGATAAATGCCTTTAGGAACTAAAAATCTCCTAAACCTACATTTAGCAATGGAGTGGCCTTTCTTGCAACAATAGAGACAAGAGAAATTTACATTCTGATTGCTTTTGCTATCTTCATCCTTTATAACATATTTATATTTTTGATATGGATTAACCATACTTTTTCGAAAGTTTGATTTGTCGATAGCAAAGGTAATCTTGGGCTCAAGAGCCTTGTCAAGTTTGGCCTTTAGGTTTCTTACTTCACCTTGCCAAATGTAACAAGTATCACACCCAAAGTTCATCATTCTACTTCTAAGGTCCTCATAACTTGTTTTTGTGCTTTCCACTATAGAAGCTTTAAGTGCCTCAAGTTTCCTTTCGGATTGTTGAATTTTATGTTCCAAATGAGAAAAAAAATTCTTATTTGAGGCAAGCCTTTTAAAGGCCTCTTTCGCTTCACAGTGTAAAGTATCAAAAGCATTTTGCAGTTCATGATGAGACATACTAGAGGATTTTTCATATTTAGCATGTCGTACCTATTTCTTTTTGTTCTTTTGATGAGCAGAGAGACATAGGTTTGCATTTTCATCTCCATCACTAGAACTTTCATCATCTGAGGAGTCGCTATCGCTTTCCCAAGCTATGTATGCTCTCCTTGGCTTTGATGATTTCTTGTGTGATTTGTATGATTCCTTTTCCTTTGTCTTTTTGTTCATTGGACAGTCCGGTTTGTAATGACCCGGCTTTCCACACGTATAGCACGACCCTCTAGTCATTTTACCTTTTGAGTCATCATTTTTAGAGTACCTAGATTGTTTCCGGAAGTTTACCAAGTTCTTCTCGGAGTGTTGGATGCCGTTCTTTCTCACGTAACGATTGTAGCGTTTAACAAACAGCCCCATATCTTCACTCTTGTCCTCTTCTTCTTCGTCGCTCGATGAATAATCACTTTGCTCTTTTTCTTGAGACTTTGAGGAGGAAGCCTTTAGAGCTATTGATTTCTTTTCACTCACCTTTGCTTTGTCCTTCTTTTCTTTCTTTTCGTGTTGTTCTAGGCTCAAGAGTACTTGTTCGTGCTCTTGTAGTTTGCCAAATAATGTTGTCAAGTCTAATATGGTAAGATCATTTGCTTCTTTGATGGCGGTCACTTTCGGTTGCCATTCCCTGTTAAGACATCTTAAGATCTTATTAGTAGCAACATCATTGGAAACAGGCATACCAAGTGAATGTAATCGATTGATGAGATGAGTGAATCTCTTTTACATGTCAGCAATGGTTTCCCCTTGCTCCATGAAAAAGAGATCAAACTCTTGTGTTAGTGTGTTGATTCTAGCCAACTTAACATCGTTCGTCCCCTCATGGGCAATTTGTAGTGAATCCCACATGGCCTTAGCAGTAGGACAATGGGATACACGATAGTATTCGTCTACACCTAGTGAGGAGATTAGGATATTTTTGGCTTTCCAATCATAATTGTATTTCTTTTCATCATCATCGGTTCATTGTGCTTCGGGCTTAGGCACCAATTCATTGTTCTCATTGGTGATGGTTATTTCAATTGGACCATTGAGAATAACATTCCATATTTTTCTATCTATGGAATTTATGTGCACCCGCATACAGTCTTTCCAATAACTATAATTTTCACCATTGAAAACGGGAGCTCTATTTAGGTTCGTTAGCCATTTTCTATCAAAGTTATATTTTGAAGCACGGAGTGAACCGGAGCTCCTGATACCACTTGTTAGACTATGGCACGGATCTAGAAGGGGGGGTTGAATAGATCCCAATTAAAAACTTGAGTCGGCGCTACCAATTAAAATTGGTTTTGAAAAATTGTTTTAAGTGCGGAAGCGGCCGAGGAAAATTTTAGTCTAAAACGAACCGATATTGGAAAACCGGATATGCGTTAAGCTAATGGATTAGAGATAAAGTGAAATACAAATTACTACACTAGTTGCACAATCAATGATATGTTTCACTTACTAGGATTCCTAGTTCCAATGATCCAAATACCAAATCAAACTAGATACAAGCTTAAGACAACTTTGGTTTAGGCAAATTTTCAAACACTTGGTGTGCATAAACATTCCAAGTGATATTTGTGTTGAGTAAGTAATTCAAATTGATCTAGTACAATATACTATTGTACTTTGGATTCAAAAGCAGAGTTTTAATCTCTTACTCAATTAATATCAATGTTTGGTAAAAATGCTTAAACTAAAATCACTTAATTTTTAAGCTGAAAAACGATTATGCAGAAAATTAAAGAAGACAGAGATTTGATGAGGCAGTTCCCCCGCCGTCCTCGCTTCGGGGTACGTCTGCCCTCAATTCTAAAATTAGAATTGAGATGATTTAATTAGATATCACCTGTAGAATTTAACTGTTTATACAAGGATTGCAAAGCAAGTAAACAACAGAACTCTCAAGATGTTGAATGCTGCTTCCTATCCTTGTTCCTTGATTCAAGATGAATCAAGACCTTCGATCGTTGTTGCTAGACCTCCGATTCCAGCCCCTTTGTTGAAGAACCTTCCGTTCTACAAACCCTCGGCCCGGCTAATCTCAACCACAACGAATCGAACCCGTATCCTTCCCTTCAATATCACCGAATCCGCTACTAGACTGATGAAGACTTCCTCTTCTCAATCACCTTCGCTCAGCTGAATATTGATGAAGCAATTCGTCCAAAAACCCCCAAATACAAACCGGTCTTGGAGGACAAAACCCTAATGGTTTTATTCAAGAAAGAACCTGCCACAAGCTTCAACCCGAACCGGATTCTCCAATCTCAGCTTCGAACCTTATCACCTTTAACCGAACACGAAGCACATCAAAAATGGTTGTGTGTAGTTGATGTGTTGTGAGATGTTGAAGATGATGAATCTTGGACACCTATTTCACTCTTTCTTGTTTCCTTGAACACTTGAAATCAATTTGACAAATGTTAGTTGATAAAAGTGATTTGACTTCTATTTATAGTAAGTAGCTTTTCAACCAAAATAACAGCTTTTCAAACAGTGGAAAAATACTCAGAAAACTGAGTTCACGCACGAGCGGTCGACCATAGGTCGGCGTGCGCTGACCCGTGGGAAATGTGCCGACCCCTATGGTCGACTCAAGTATTCCATGAGTTGACCCGTGGGAAAGGCGCCGACCCCTATGGTCGACTCAAGTGTTCCATGAGCTGACCCGTGGCCAACTGAACTATGCCATGCGCCGACCTGTGATCGACTCAAGCAAGCATGCGCTGACCCGTGGGCTATGCACCGACCCTTATGGTCGACTCAAGGCCTTCAAACCTGCAAAAATTCGTATTTTGTGATTTTCATGCATTTCGTCATGATCACACTTTGTCCACATATGTTTTAAGAATAATAACCGATTTAGATAAGCATAGGAAAGGATATGGTAGGTGATGTGTTGCATTTGTTTGTAGACGTGGAATCGACAATGCCGATTCGTCCATGGTGGTCATTTGTCATCATCGAAACTTGTGATTGTATGTTGTCTGACAATTTGCCTTTACACCACATAGCCTTGGTGGTTTCACAATGGGAAACCCGGTAAAATTCATCAACACCGGGTGCGGATATGAGAATGTTTTGTACTTTCCAATCGTGAGACCATAATTTCTTATCATTATCATTTCATTTATTTTATGATTTTGGTACGACGACACCTTCACCATTGGTTAGAATGATTTCATGAGGACCATTAATGATGACGTCCCATACACCCTTATCAAGCGGGTTGATATGGATACGCATACAAGCTTTCGAATAGCCATAATTTTCACCGGTGAAAATTGGTGCTCTATTATACGCCACTTTAGGCCCGGTAGCCATTATCTAATAAGCAAATCTTAAGCACGGAATTAACCGGAGTCCGTGATACCACTTGTTAGACGATAGGCCTAGATCTAGAGAGGGTGAATAGATCCCGAGTTAAAAACTTGACAAAAATAGTTTGAAAAATTATTGGTGCGGAAACAAGTTACAAATACCCCGGACCAAAATCGTCTAAACGAACCCACTATCAAAAAGCTCAGAAATGCGTATTAAAGGCAACAATATGATAATGATTCATAAATCAATCAACAACAACTAGTTGAATGCAAAGTGTTAATACCTTAGGATTGGCATTAATTTTGTAAAACAAATAATGTAATCACCTCTGTTGTTTTAATATGTTGGGTTGAAGAAGTTCAACAACTGGACCAACATGTCATGTACGATGTCACGACATCATGCCTGTGACATCGCACATGTGTAGAAAACTGAATTAATTAATTCAGGTATATATTCTAGGATTAGTGAGGATATTTGGTGAATATCCTAACTTCCTTGTGGAGGTCTTAAAGACTCAATCAGAATATATAGGCTCTGAATATGGATATATATATGGAGAGATTTTGGGAACCAAAAGATTGAAGACCTTGATTATAGCAGAAGTTTCTGCTGACTTTGTAACAGCAAAGAAGAAGTTTGCTGCGATTTCTGAAGGCCCAAATCCAGTTGGGTGATTAGGTTATAAATAGCATATTGTAACCTAGTTTTAGTAAGCCTTATAGAATGAAAAATTAGGGGTGTGTGTGAGGTAAACCTCCCAACCTGTGGGAAGGTTACCATGTGTTTCTCAGTGTTCAAAGCTGAGAGTATTTGTAACTCAAAGCCTGTAGGTAAGAGTTGTTATGATCTTGAATGAAGTTGTGAAGCAAGTTCAAGTTGTTTAGCATTACATTGTACTTGTAGTGATAGGAATGGAAACTGGAGGTTTCTATCTAGGAGTTCCTAGGTATAGATTGCATTGGGTAGGGATTAAGTGAAGAGTTGTAAACGGGGGAGTTTAACTCTGAATTAATACTGCTGATAGTGGATCTTCTTCCTGGCTTGGTATGCCCCCAGAGTAGGTGATGTTGCACCGAACTGGGTTAACAAATTCCTGTGTTTGTTTTCCTTCTGCATGTTATAATCCTGTCTGCCATAACTCAGCTTGTATTTCAGTCTGCTTATCAAGATAATAACAGACTTGGTACATAGCATTCTGTTTGAGTGTCAATCAGAATGTTTTGACATTCATCATTGACAGCATATACTGAATAATAGGCATGTTGGTTTTTCTGCTTCAGTTCAGTATTTACTTCAGTCTGTTCTTCAAGAGGATAACAGACCTGGCCAAAGGATCATTGTGAAACTGTCAAACTGGATGTCTTGACAGTTATTCCTGTAGGCTGATACTGAAGTAGAGACTGGTTGGTCTTTTACAGTACAACATTTAGCACGGTCTGTTTTCAGAAAAATAACAGAATCAACATGAGGTATATGCTCTGGCTGTCAAACTGAATGTTGTGACATTCATTCCTAACAGCATGTGCTAAATTGTAGGATGATTAGTTTTTCTGTTTCAGAATTTTTCTCAGGCTATTCTTCAGGAATCCAACAGCTGAGCTAAAATCCAGGAAACTAGCAACTAAGCTACAATTAATGAACCTAACAAATAGCCTATTTGTTAGCACCCTAATAAGTGGAAATTAGTTTAACTTGTTCAACCATTATTTTAGGAAATACAAGGACAAGGCCAGCAAACTGGAATAATGTAGCAGATGAGGTTCAAATCACTATTGAGACATCTTGTTGATAACTGTGCAGGAAAATAACAGAAGTGAGTGCTATGGTTGATCTCTGATGAGCCTTTCTACCAGATGGACAGAACTGGGTGTTCATCCATACTATGGTAATATAGGAGCAGATGTAGTGATATCTGTAAATGTCTGCACATTAGTACTGGATGTTAAGTGTATAGATATCTTGCTGGATTAGTGACTATGTTGGATCAGATGTCATGACGTGGAGTAGAACATCTGAAATCTGACAAACCAGAATTTCACAAAGTTATACGGATAAGTCTATCTCCAATGATAATTCACACAAAAACATAAGTAAGTCAATTTGTCGAACACTTAGTGTATGCTCAATAATGTTTGGAATTATATGTGGTTTTGTTTTTCTAGAAATCCAATCACAATCAAATGGTTTGTGATCTATATAACAAAACCAATTTCAAAATGTGTTCAAAGTTATGATCCAAACAATATTGATCAAATGATCAATGCAATCGACAATTTACGAATCGAAAATAGAAGATATATATATATATATATATATATATATATATATATATAGAGAGAGAGAGAGAGAGAGAGAGAGAGAGTACACAAGTATTTGTTTAAGCAGTTCCTTAATCGACCTTGTTATGCATGCGTCTACCCTCAATTCGAATTCAAATTAAGATATTATATTATATCTTACTTTGTAAATGTTCGAATACAAGAGATGAGGAATTTTAACCATACAAACCCTATGTTTGATGTTGATTCTACCATCTTCAAGAACCTTGATCAAAGATTGATCAAGTAACCAACAATGTCGCTTCAATTCACCCTTCTCACGCTACTTCATTGAACGAAACCCCTTGTTCTTCAAAGCTTTCACTAGGTCGAATTAATTCCAAGCGCGTACTTATTGAAACCCAAGATTTTCCAATGCGATCTAGTGTTGCACGCTACTCCCTTGCAAGGCACCCCTTATCCCAAGGTTTTCACTCGATCGATCCGGATTGCACAATCTTGTCCAAAACCTTCCAACTCATAAGATCTTGAAGGAGAACCCCGCCTTGGTTTTCTGATTTGAAATCCTCAAAGTTCTCAATCCAATATCAACGGTACAAATAACCTAATTGGATGTTATCAACCCTAATCTAGATGGAACTCAATCAAAAAATGATTATGTGTAGTTTGATTGTGTGTATGCATAAAATAGAGGTTGAAGATGATGAGAATGCTTTGAAATCCCAATTCCGTATCAGCTTTACTCACTAGAAAATCATATTATACAATGATGCATGTATGAAGTATTTATATGCACGCATGCTTGGGGATAAAAGGAATGCACAAGACTTGGAAAAATTATGATTTTTTGAAAAAATTTGTCGCATAGGTCTACCTATGAAAGTCATGCGCCGACCTATTTGACGCATAGGTCAACCTGTGTAAGATCATATGTCGACTTGTGTATACCATGTGTTGCCTATGTGTCAACCTGAAGAGGCGACACTTGAGTCAGAACCTACATGCTTCAATACTAAAATAGAAAAAAAAATCTATAGGTAGACCTATATATGCATGTGTCGACCTACGCTGTAACTTTTCACAAAAAATATTTTTCATGCATGAGACCTTTTCCAAGTTGTTCCCAAATGCTTTTATGCATACTAATGCAAATATGCACATAGAGAATCAGAGGATATCGTCCAATATACATTAACGCTAAAGTATCCTAGTTTTGACATCATGCAAAATACATATAACGGAAGTTGTACTCGCATTATTAGCATGATTGTTTGTTTAGTGTTTTAGATTTGCAATTGCATGAGCTCAATGTTGAGCTTGATGAAGAGAATACTGAACTTTTACAATGGATTTTATGTTTGAGTCCCTCTTCTTCCTTTGTAACTTTTAATATGGAAAAATTATTGATAATGGTTGAACTTGATCCAAATGATTTTGTAGATGTGCCGAAAGTGGTGGTGCGACACCAACTTCAGAATTATTTTAGAAATGTTCGATGTGACCCAAATTTTGTAAAGGTAAAAGGAATTTCAGATCCTTTGTGCAAAATACATGAAAACAAATAAGTGAAACATATTTGATATGGTTTATAAGCTTCTAAAGTTGGCTTTAGTATTGTCGGTAACAACTGCAAGCGTGAAATGTGTTTTCTTCAACTGTGAAGTTTGTGAAGAGTCAACTATGTAACAACATGAGTGATTAGTGGTTAAATGATCACCTTGTAACTTTTATAGAAAGAGAAATTCTTGGATCAATTAACAATGATATTATTTTAGCTCATTTTCAAGAAATGGATGGTAGACGATGTTCATTGTAAATGTATTTCATTAACAATATTA
Source organism: Lathyrus oleraceus (assembly GCF_024323335.1). NCBI lineage: Eukaryota > Viridiplantae > Streptophyta > Magnoliopsida > Fabales > Fabaceae > Lathyrus > Lathyrus oleraceus. The sequence continues at coordinate 350,700,863 of NC_066584.1, read as the reverse complement.
TTTTTTATTTTCGATATAATTTAGTTCATAATTTATTTCATGTTTATCCACACCAATATGTAATGTCTGGATCCGTTCCTAGCTACAACATAATGTGATGGTTTTTATTTCATATTTCATCATGTGTGCATGTCACCTATCATCAAAATTTTAAAACATATATAACTAACTTGTGAAAAATATTAGGAATATATTCAGAAATTTAATAAAGGATAATAAGTTCAAAACTTACTTGGTAGAAATAGGATAGACAAACAAATTTGAAATTTCTTATGTTAAAGATTACGATCGCGACCCCGTGTTTGGATTAAGACGGCACATCCAATAAGTGTATCCACATCTTTGTATGTGGATTTACACGTGCCTCTATAAAGCCGCAATAAACAAGCAGACCCACAACTATATCTATCTATTTTATTTACATCCCTTATTAATGCTAACCAACTGAAATGGACATTGTTACCAGAACTATCTCGAAATTATAAGTTGCCCATAAGAAGTAGTGTGTATGTCCTTGTTCTTTATTTTTACCTCCTTGGAAGACATCCCGTCTAAGCGAACATTGTTGTTAGTGATTTAAACTAATTTAGTTTAATAAATTGACCCTCCTATCACTATTCTCAAACATTTCTCAAAATAATTATCTGGTGAAGCCCCATTCATGATTAGTTTGACCATTCACCACCTTACCATTAACATGTGAATCCAATAAAATATGGACATCTTTCAAAGTAATTGTGTATTCTTATATTATATTGGAATATAGAATATGTGTGTTTTTGGTCTCCATCTTTCTACAGGAGTTAGGAAAAAATTTAAAATCACCACTATATGAAGTAACATTTATGACTTGTTCGAATCACACCCGCTACAAATGTGAAAGTATTATGTTGTCGAGTTTAGCATATCCATGGCCATGTGTTCTAAATTTGGTCACATACTAAAATACGAAAAAAAGATTAAAATTAAACTAACAACATTATAATTAAATTAGTTGGTGAGTACTTACATATGAATCAATATTTACACGTGTTCCTCAGTGATTTTTATTCACCCATAAAAACGTTGAAAAGAAATCAAAAGTAAAAATGCTAAATAAGATTAAAATGTAGAATTAGAAAAATTTTAAAATGTGTGAAAATTAAATATGGAATAGAAGTATTTATAGGGTTTCAAGGTGGTAAGTTTGTAATGTAGATATTTGAATATTTAGGTGGAAAATTAATAGTGTAGTATTAAAATGTAGTGAGTAGTTGTGATATTAGACAATTTCATGCATGCATGCAAGGACATACAGAGTGCCATGGAACATATGAAGAACATAAGCATTGAAAAAAAACATGTTCTTGGTATTATGATAGAAATGGAGACGTTATCCGTGTATACAATGATGCACATGTGTTAATGGTGTCGGAATCTCTCACAGTCTGTTCTAAGCTTTTCAACTGTGCATCCAAAATCTTACATACTACAAACTCATTATTCAAATTTATGGAACATGGTTATACGATAAGTACAAATAAACATTGTTGATAGAGCTCGCACAAGATGGAAACAAAAATATTTTTCCAATAGTTTTTTCCATGGTTAAAGGTGAGACATGGGGTGGTTGGAGTTTCTTTCTAAAACATTTGAGAATGCACATTACACCACAAGTAAACATTTGTTTGATTTAAGACAGACATGAATTGATAAATAATGCATATAATAATCTTGAAAATAGTTTGTAATATCCTTCCCCTTCACATGTGTATTATTTAGACACATTGCACATAATTTCTTGTGAGAGATCACAGACAAAGATCTTTGTAAAAAAATTAATATGGGTAGCAATATTTATTTATCCTTATAACTATAATTTCAACTTATATTTTTACACTTACATTAAAATTTTGACAATCGATATACAAATAAACTCACTTGGAAAATACACAACTTTAAGGTGGGCCGACAAAATCCCTGCAAAACAATGGAAACAAACATTTGACAATGCTCAACGATGGGGCCGCATTACAAGAAACCTTGTTGAATCAATGAACTCTATTTTTTAAGGCGCTTGCAACATCCCCATCACAATGTTGGTGAGGGAGACCTACTATAGACTAGGAGCATTGCTTTCCAATATAGGATCTTAATGGAGTATAATGTTAAATTCTAACCAAAGTTTTACTGGAAATTGCATAAACATGGTGAAAAAAGAAACTCATAATGTAACACCCTGAATAAAGTAGTGTCTAGAATTACCATATTTGAAATTTTATAAGTTTTCACGGTTACATTTAATAGTGTCAAAATGACATACAATACATGTTAAGCACAAAGTTTATATCATAGTGCATACATATATGACATGCCTAATACAATGCTAATGATCAAAAGCACAGCGGAAAATAACCTAAATAATAAAGTCTTTAAACCATTTAGGGCATCTTGATTTTTCCTTTGTTGAATACCTTCTCATATGAAATTATTAACAATAATAGAGTGAGATACTATTATCTCAATAGATTCCTACTGCACCATAAGTTTTCTCGGTCAAAAGGGTCTATAGTACTATTCTAATTCTACTAGTGTTACATTCCTGGATCAGGTAAATAAAATAAAAGGGGACGAAGCTCATCCAACTTCATACATATGTGAATGTTGATACACTTGTTCCACCACAACTATAAATAATATATTTCATAACAAAGTTTTCACCTCATCCAACAAAAATCGAGGTATAATTCCAAAATGCGCCATATTTTATTTTTTTATTAAAAAAATACCATATTTCCCCTTGGTTTTCAAATATAACCGGTTGGAAAATTAATTCAGGACATACTTCGAATTCCATCAAATTGAGTTTATATTTTTATTTCTTTAAAAATTGTGTCTTTCTTTTTATTTTATATTTTATTTGTAAATTAAATGATATATTTCTTTGGTTCCTTAAATAACCGAGGGATTACATGATCGGATTTTACTATAAAAGCACTTGTTCAATAACTTTTACCATAAACCTAATTCATCCATAGCTGCTCTAAACTCGTACACATTATTCTTTATGATGGATTGCAAGACAGAAAAAATCTTCAAGGTTTTGTGTTATATGTTGTTCTTCTAACATCAACCCCGAACAACACATTTTTTCTACTCTTGCAATTTATCCTACATATTAGTGTTTTTGTTGTTGTTTTTGTTTCCACCTCTTGTAAGGCCATTGTTATATTTTGGAATAACCTTTCTATATTTTCAGTCAAAAAAACACTCCATAATTTATTGTTTTTCTCGGTTGACAACATTGAGAAATTTATTCTTAAACATACTGTAAATTGCAAACTATGTTGTTTCACAGTACAATATCTTGAAAATTTTGTTTAGAATATAGTCATTTGTTTGAATACTGCAACACACAAAGAAAGTGGTGAATGGTAAAAAAAATTAAAAAGGAAACAATACATATTACTTTCAATTTTTTACCATTCACCATTTTGTTTTTCCAGTAATATATTACCTCGGTTCTTTTATAAAACTTAGGGGGAAATCCCTATTTTATTTTAGTTTTTAATTAAAAAAGAAATAAACTTTCCCCTCGGTTTTATAAAAGAAACGAGGGTATAATTACTCAGTTAATCTACAACAAATTTATACCTTGCATTCATAAAGTAACAACACTAAGATATTTTCAACGCATCAATCCAAGAGAAACCATCCATGTCCAATAAGAACGTGAACACTGCCAGTATACATTTTGAACACTATCTTGTGAAACTCAAACATTGATAATGAAAGCATTTGCAATGAAAATCAATTGGAAGTGACAAATCTCTAGGATGGATTGCAAGTATGGAAAAAAAATTGTTTCAAGGTTGATATTCTTACATAATAACTTATCTTTTAATTGGAATTTTATGTTATGTGTCTAACCTTTTTTTATGATAAATCAGAAATTGGAAGCGTGCAAAACCATTGAACTTGAAAAATAATGGGTATGCAACAAAATCTGGATTTATTCTCCTCCAAGAATAACAGTGATGATGATGAATCAAATTTGTCAAAATTTTGTACTTGTAGATTAAAACCAAAACAATGTAACACAAGAAACTTTGTATTTTGATTTTAAAAAAGGATATTTGTAAACAATGTAATTTAATATTTTGTGTAAATAATGTAATTTGTATTTTTTTCAAAATATTTTTTCCCTCGGTCTTTGACAAAAACTGAGAGGTATGAGACGCTAGTTTTGAAAATATAAAAATGTTATTGTTGGGGATCGAACCAATGACCATTTCAACTATCTCTTAGGTTAATCATAAACTGAGGGATAAAGTGCCAAGTTTTCAAGACACCCTAACTGAGGGGTAAAATGACAAGTTTTCACGACACCCTTCGTTACCTCACTTGTGTAACCGAGGTAAAATCCCCTTCACGTTCGAGGTAAAAATTGTTTTTTGTAGTAGTGAACATACCATGTAGAACTCGTGAGACGTTTAGCATCACGAAACGTCCATTTTCTACTAGTAATCCTTATTTTTTATTCTAGTTTTATGGAATTGAGGACTTCCTACTAATCCTTTCCTCCCAAGCTGGTATTGCGGTACGACCGACCACCTGTGACTCAATTACCCTCCTAATAATTAACTACATTCACAATATGATATAGGAATCTCAACATTCAACATATGTACATACTCATTATCTTTCGAAATAAAGGTTTATCGAATCTTACCAACTTGGATGTGTCTAAGGATTCCTTACTAGTGTACTCCTAAACCAACCACAGTGTTAATCACATAATCCAATTGTTTACATTAGTTATTAACAACAACAAGCAATTCATAATACTCTTGGTCTAACAACCATTTTCGCTTACCCTAAGTAAATTTCATGTTATTTACATATTTATAACTGTAAAGCATAACATACAAGTGTCATATTTCTTTACCATAAGATAGTTCATTAAACTAAATTTCTAACATAATTGACGGCATCTCAATTGGAATTACAGAACTCAAGATACACCAGTTTTAGTCCAATATTATTTCCAATCAGACAGTTTTACGGGTGGGCCGTAATTTGGGTTACAACCGCAATTGTACCCATACAATGGAGTACAGTTGTAAAAGGCCCATGCCTCACCAAAACTTGCATTTTTCATAGTTTTTCAACCAATAATCCAATCTAACATTCCTAAGATCATGTATGAACATAATAAACACATTTTTGGCAAGTTAAACAACAAACAAACATGTTCAAACACACAATTTCATCATGGATTCAAGTAATACATGCATCAAACATGTAATTAACCACAAAATCCCTACATGAAAGAACCTATATGACTATTTAAAAATATAAACCCTAAAGAAGCCCACCTTTTTCTTAGAACCTGAATTAAAAAGAGATGGAAGAATGATGATGATGGTAACTCTTGATGAGCTACTCAAGTCAACCTTGATTCTTCTTCAAAGAACTTAAAATTCACACATGCAATGCAAAACCACTTCTTCTTCTTCGTCCAAAAGAAATATTTAACTATATCTCACAACACTCTAATACAAGAGTATAAGAAAACAAAGAAAGTCAAATACAAGCTTAAAGTGCTTTTGACCGGTGCTTCTTGGAATGAAGAACTTAAATCCTATATATAGCATTGGACTCCCTCTTCCTTCACAAAATTAAGTGATGTGGGACTTCAAATAACTTGTATCATATATATAGCATTGGACTCTCTCTTCATTAACAAAACTAAGGAATGTGAGACTTCTTTAACATGTATATTTTTAACCAACCCCAACAATCTTCACGAACAATCATACTCCACCATAATGAGTATCAATATGTATATTCTCACCCAATATTTCTTCATCTATTTTGACATATATACTTGCCAAAGGAAAAAACTTTATTTCTCTTATTATTAGACTCTATTAACTAATTATCCCACCACTAGCTTAGTGCTAGGAAATTTATATTAATTTAATGTTTATCTTATCTTAATTTCATGCATCTCTACTAACCCCAATTAAGGTAAACAAGGGATATTACACACAAATCCAACACTAACTATATCACAAATTTTGACAGATGAAAACTATTTTTTCCAATATCAAAGAAACAATGAACCACACTGAAGGATGATCAATCATACATTACATGGCCGACCTACAATATAAGTAGTGCGATTGCAGAAAATTTAACTTTTTTTGTGTACCTTACTCACATTTCATTGTGGTATGTTCTAGTGTTCTTCAATATACTTTCCTGCATTTGTAAGACGTTTTGAAAATTATAAACATATTTAGTGTCTATAACGAAAGTTTTTTTCTTATACCTAACAATGAATAAAGGTTTATTTATCAAGGGGTATGATTTCTTATAATGAAAAAATGTGAAGGAACAAGAAAGTTCGTTAAAACATTACTTGAATTAGAATATAATGGACACGGCTAATAAATTTAAAAGAAAATATGGATTATGTCATCTTATCGGTCATACCTAAAAAATCTTATATCAATGTTGGAATCAATTCTAATTAAGAATATATATATATATATATATATATATATATATATATATATATATATATATATATATATATATATATATATATATATATATATATATATATGAGTTTTCATAGGTCAATGAAACTAATTATTAGTCAAATGTCATTTTATTGGACATCAAGTGCTATATATTACATCAAGTGCTATATATATATCAAGTGTTAGGATATCAAATGTTCTTTTAATATATATATATATATATATATATATATATATATATATATATATATATATATATATATATATATATATATATAATATATATATATATATATATATATATATATATATATATATATATATATATATATATATATATATAACGCAATATCACATCGATAAATAAACAAATTTTTAATAACATAAAATCAAAATACTACTTAGGTAACAAATACACCACAACAATCAAAACAATCTGACATTCTCTTCTTCTAGGGGTCTTAAACAAACATGAAACAATTTAAAACATTCTCAACATGATCATAATTATATAGTATACTATTATCTGGGCTATCATATATAAGTATTATGCATGGGATATAAAAGTTCATTTTTGTTACCTTTTTTGACCCATCATCCAAGTATCTTAACCAATAGTTTAAGCATGACTCCAACTTTTTAAATTTTTCAATCCACCTTCAAGCTAATCCTAAATGGTTCTTTATTCATTTGAAAAAAAATATTAAAGCATTAGCATACATGTTTGAGAATAAAAAAATATAAAGAAGTGTGCATATATAATGATTGCTTAGAAACTCTTTTTTTAGTTGAAAACCAGGTATCCTCTGTGAGAAATTGTAGAGACTAATCCCTTGAGTCAGGTAAGACCTCAATGGGTGACAAAGGTCTCCTCAAGAGAATCTTATTTTTATATGATTGAATTTGATATTGATCACATATGCACGTCAAATGTAAAGGCATACCTACCTAAAATAAGAAAACAAAGGTTACCACGAATATACATATATGTGATTTCATTAGATACTTTTGATCCTACTCAGTACCATGTTATAACACTTTGAATATTATGATTCTAGATGTATATTATTCAGGGTTTCACACAGACACATGTGTGTGTACGCGCATGTGTGACACCCCGAATAATATACATCTAGAATCATAATATTCAAAGCGTTATAATATGGCACTGAGTACGGTCAAAAGTATCTAATGAAATCACATACATGTTTGATATAAGAGTATAAAAAATTACATATGCTACAAATGGGTGTCAACACAAAATACTAAGCAAAACAAGACAGTGGAATAACAACATAAGATAAAAATGGTCTTCAGAGCCATTAAGACATCTTGCCTTTTCCTTTAGCCTACACCTACTTACCTAAAATATTCAACAAAAATGGGGTGACATGATACATCTCAGCGGAATCCTTATAAAAACCATAGGTCACTAGGCTCTAAGGGTTGTCCAGAATTATTACGACACTGCGGTCCTAACTCTTACGAAACTAAAATTTATCCAAGATGCTCGATGTATAACAACCTCCTACTATGTGAAACTTATAACATACTCGCCATTACAATCAAATTGAATCAACGAAGACAAATAGCTTACAAAAAGGAATCTATCAACCATCACTTATTACGTTAAGCCTAGTTTACAGACTAAGTGACTTTCAACTTATCTCTCCCGATTACAGACCATTCCTACGAATCGAGTCTCCCATTAGTCATTTGTACGCACATAGCATCAACAGTCTCCTCCAAGATGCATCTCATATCATTACGTTCCACTTAGGTGTGCGAATGGACGCATATAAAAATACGAGTATACATATATATGCTCAAGGATCCACAACTAGATGTTCCTAGAATCATGTAAGGTTTCTCACTTTGTTCAAGAAGTACCTTTTTAATTCATTGTACAAACAACATATATATTCATGATTATTTATTAGGTTTCAAGCTACTCTTATGTGAGTTACATGCTATTATGGTTTTGCTCTATCTAAACATAACATACTTGCCATTATGGTTCCATTACTATCGAACACGACATAGAAAAAATCCAGAAGCCAACACAACCCAACCATATTATCCAACATGGGCCGTGTTAAATCCAAGATACTCCTTTCATACAAAAATAAGAGGGCAACATGATCCAGTTGTGTCACTCAACACAGGTTGTGTTGTGCCCAGGGACGCCCTCTTACAAAAACTAGATGGGCATGGTCCAGACGTGTCACTCAACACGAGTCGTATCTTGCCCAGAACGTGATGTCCCTAAATCCTAGGAATTTCCCCACGACCATAACGTGGCTAAAGATAAACTTTTGTTGGTAACTCAAAGACTTAATTTCCTATACATATCAATGTATTTTCCAGCAACCACACGTGTAATAACACATTTAAGCATTATTTAGCAAAAATCTATGAGTATTTCATGGTAACACATGTAGGAAAACACAATCAAAGCATGTATTTACTTCCAATCATACAAATTCATCAAAACATAACCTAGTCTTATAAACTCAATTCACATGTGCATTATTCCCAACAAAGCTACCCAAGATCAAACCTAGGAGACCCCGACTTATTAGTCAAGAGAATCTGAATTTTCAAGGTGATAAAGGTAAGATAATGATGGTGAAATGCATAGAATTATGATTCAAGCTATCATTTTCGAATCTCCAACTTGCTTTAATTCCAAAAGCTTCAAAAATCCATCCATGCAAAGATAAATTCTGAAATTCGATTAACTTTCCTCTTCTATTACTCTACTCGATCTCCCTCTCTCTAACTTTCTATTAGAATTCTGACTTCAGGTGAGAAGAATGAATGCAAAAATTGAGGGTTTTCTCTCAATTTTGGTTTAAACACACATGAGTGGAATTCACCACTTTTCCCTTGACACTTATGCTCAATTACTAATGATGCCATTAATTATTAAGGGACTTGAGTAGTGTCTAAGAAAATATCAAAATTTCCACTAACTTCCATTATTCTACTAATCATGGTTAGTGTAATGGAGGGATATTACATCCTCCCCCTTGATAACTTCTCGAAAAATACACCGATAATGTCAAAGTAATAAAAAGATCGAATTTATAGGGACTGCCTCCAAGCAAGACAAAATGTGTGCAATATATAAAAACTAGTAAAATGGAGGGATTGGGCTTCGGTGCAAAAAGTAAATAAATGAGTAAACAATGTCACAAAAGTGGTCAGGTTGTGTTATAGAATCTCATATTCCTCTATTTTTTATGTTTGATGCCTTGTCTGAATAATCTAATCACTATAATCCCATAATGAATTAACAAAACTATTATAGCTGATCCCTCACGAAATAACTCGCTAACCACTACTCGGAGCTTTCTATCCCTAGTCCACCAGTGTAAGTAGGGTTAGGTGATGTATAAAACGTTAATTCTCTAAGCCACTACCCGAGGTCTTCTATCCCTATTCAACCAACGTAAGTACAATAATTTCCCTAGGTCTAACACATAGACCAATGCTCAGTATTCCCTGTGTACCCAAAATCAGACTAAAAAAGTATCTCGCATAAAAAGAATTATAAATAAGAAGCAATTGAATAAGATTATAGATCAATAGGTGTCGCGGATGGAAAAAATGCAGAGTCACCGCCATCCTTTATTTTTTCCTAAGGAATAGAGAAATAATTATAAAACCTAAACGATAAGAGTGAGATCTAGGATTCGGGAGTCAGTTAAGCAAGAGGAAGGTGTTAGACACCCCTCACTTCCATTATACTCAATGGAAGCCTTCTCTAGTTCTAGGGTTGAGTTTGTTTGTCTAAGGGATGTCTGTTTGAATTATTTATTTTTGCCTGGTTGTTTATTTATTTATTTACAAGAATATTACTTTTTTATTTTTTTTAAGAAAAAGATTATTTAATTACAATAAGGACCAAAAAAAGGTTTTTTATAATTGTACTCGCTAGAGTGCTTTAACTCTATGCCTACGTACCCTCAAACGTTAGGAGGGATCATAGTACCTTAGTTCAACTTTTGTTGGTGGATTGATTTTATTTCATGAATCGCTCTTGGTTTTGAATTAAGTTAGACGAAAAAGATTTGATAACTTGCATGGATTTTCGCGTGTGAAAAGAAAATGATTTTTGTTTGTTTGATTGTATGTTATTATTTGCTAGTGACCTATGTATAAGGTGGATGATGATGTTAAACTAAATTGAAAAAAATCTAATCAATGTACAAATGAACTAATTGGGGAATTTAATTGAATAAATAAACTAATAACGAAAGACATATTTTTTTGTTTTTTTGTATATTTGAATTTTTAATAAAAAAAGTTATTTTTGTATTTTTATAAGATGAATTTTAATTTATAAAAGAAAAACTTTTATTTTGTTTTATTTTTTATTTTTATGTAATAAAGCTAACTAAAGAAAAGAAGATGTTTTTCTTGTATTTTTCATACTTTATAACCAAAATAACCTAAATTGGAAAAGATTTAAAACTAATTTAAGTTACCAAGACTATATAATAAACTAATAATAAAATGATAAGTTTTTTTGTATTTTGATTTTTTTTCAATAAGAAAACAAGATTGTTGTTGTTGGATAATAAAAGTAAAGAAGGAATTTGTGGAATGTTGGATTATTGAATTTGAATCATGGTTTTGAGTTTTGATTACAGGTTATGTTTTTTTTTATAAAAAAAATTATATTAGATGATATTGTTGTAAAAGGATTCAGGGCATTAGTATTAAAGATTTGCGATATTAGTAAAAAATGGATTTGTGATATTAGTAAAAAAGAATGTTAATTTAGGATAATTGTTTAGAAATTTGTTTCATGATATTAGTTAGAATTTTTTTTTAAAAAAAAATCCTTTAAAAAAAGTTGATTTAAAAAATTGATTACTTTTAGATTTTTTTTTTAAAAAGTTGACTTAAAAATTGATTTTTTCTACATTAGTTAAAAATTGGTTTAAAAAAATTGATTTTTTTAATATTAGTTAAAAAGGTGATTTAAAAAAATTGATTAAAAAATTGATTTTTTTAATATTAGTTAAAAAGGTGATTTAAAAAAATTGATTAAAAAATTGATTTTTTTTATATTAGCTAAAAAGTTGATATATGATTTTAGTTTGAATTGGATTAGAACATGGTTATGCTTTTTTGAAATAAATTATTAGCTAATACTAACATACATCCAAAAGCACACAAACATCATATAAATTGACTAAGACAACAAGGCACAACAACAATCAACTTTTATTGCAAAGGTATAAATATGAATGGAAGATCAACCTACAGAGAGGGAGATTTCCCTGGTTTTGAGCAAAGGTGCAGACTTTTTTCTCCTTCTTTCTCCTTTCTGCCTAGAACTTCTTCTAACTTCTTTGCTTGTTATCTTTTGGTGCGAGATTCCTTCTTCTTCTTTTTTATTTTCTTGGATGGATGTTGAAGGTTTAGGATTTACTTGTTGTTGTTCTTCGGTGTGAAGAGCAATAACTTTAGATATGGTAATTTTTTGTAAAACTGTGGATGGAAAAAAACTTGTGTTATTTATAGATAAAAATTAGGTCAAAAATTGAATGAGATTTGTCAATTTTGAAATGATTTCATTTGACCTGATTTTATCTATTTCTTAAAGTTGAAGTCAATGAATCTGGATAGATTTATGGCCTTTGTGAAAAATTTAATAATAAAAAATAATGAAATAAATATAATAATAAAAAGATTTTTATTTTTATGATTTTATACTATTTATTTTATTTTTTTAGATTAAAAATATAAAAAATGAATATTATAATAATTATTAAAAATAAAATAATAAAAAATTCAAAAATAAATAAATATAAATAAAAAAGTGCAATTTTAATTATAAAGTAAAACATAAAGAGGAGAAAAAATCTAAAAATGAAAAAAAGAGGAAAAAAACTCTAAAAGTGGAGGAAGTGAGATTCAAACCCAAGACTTCTCCCTTATAGCTCCTTACACATACTCTTTTACCAATTGTGTCATTTTATTTATTCAAAATAAAGTGACACTGAAAAGCCTATGAAGGATGGGAAAAATTTGAGGTACGACAGCTGCCTCTATTTAATCACCTTTAAACTAAGATGATAATGACGGTGAGTCTTCATCCTCTCATGGGAAGATGATTAAATATAGAGAGGGACCCTAATTTTGACTACAGAGTTAGTAGACTTTGGGGATTATCAAGGATTAAACAACCTTTGATGCCTCGTTGGTATCCAAATCAACCTTCGATGGAACCCTTGTGAAACCCTGAGTAGAACCCTGGTGAAACCCTAGATGGCACCCTGGTAGAACCCTTTTGATCGGTTTCAACCCCTCTAGGTGAAACTTGCATGCGATTCATATGATCATCCGACCATTTTACAAAAATCAGGTAGGACTCTGACGATCCTCCAATCGTTGTTTGATAAAACCCCGGTAGAACCGTCTTGATCAGTTTCAACCCCTCAGGATGAAACTTGCATATGATTCCTATGATCATCCGATCATTTTACAGAATTTTGGTAGGACTCTGACGATCCTTCAGCCGTTGTGATTCCTATGATCATTCGATCATTTTGGATTTTTGGTAGGACTCTGACGATCAACTGATTGCTGCAATTCATATGATCATCCGATCAATTTGGAATTTTGGTAGGACTTTGATGATCCTCCTGTCATTTCAATTCCCATGATCATCCGATCAATTTGGAATTTTGGTAGGACTCTGGCGATCCTCCGGTCATTGCAATTCCTATTATTATCTGATCATTTTGGAATCTTGGTAGGACTATAACGATCCTTTGGTCATTGCAATTCCAAAGATCATCCGATCATTTTGGAATCTTGATAGGACTCTGACGATCCTTCGGTCGTTATGATTCCTATGATCATCCGATCATTTTATGGAATCGAGGTAGGACTCTGACGATCCTCTGATCATTGCAATTCCTATGATCATCTGATCATTTTGGAATCTTGGTAGGACTCTGACGATCCTCTAGTCGTTGTGATTCCTATGATCATCTGATCATTTTATGGAATTGAGGTAGGACTCTGACCATCCTCCGATCATTGTTTGATGAAACCCTGGTGGAACCCTGTGTATTTGATGGAACTTATATCGTGTGTGGGATAGATTGTTAAGTTAGGGGTGTGAGAGATGAACACATGTTCACTGGTCGATAACGATCATTCAGGATGACCAGTTTACTGGATGTGTTATTTTGGAAGACTCACAGTGAGTGAACTTGCTGAGGGAATCCTTTATCAAAAGACGCTTGTTGAAATGTTACTTACTAGGAAGGCCAATAAGTATTCCTGCTTGGGAATTGTATTGGTATAGTTGGGGATTAAGAATTCAATCGTCATCGGTATAAGAACCGATGCTAAATAAATCATCATTGGCAAGAAAATTGAGGTAAGATCCAAGAGTAGTGACAATGGTATAAGAACCTAAAGAAATAACAGTGGTATAAGAACTGTAAATAAAAATGACATATGGTGTAAGAACCATAAAATAAAAACCAACAGTATAAAAGCCGAAGGGAACGATGGTGTAAGAACCTAAAATAACGATGTAAGAATCAAAGTAGTGACCACAGTATAAGAACCGAGGTGAATGACAACGGATGTAAGAGCAGGAGTGACGGGACGACAATGGTGTAAGAACCAAAGTGATTGGATGACAAAGGTGTAAGAACCGAAGTAGCGACCACGATATAAGAACCAAGGTGAATGGAAATGTTGTAAGAACCAAAATGAGTGACCACGATAAGAACTAAGGTGAGTGTATGACAACGGTGTAAGAACCAAAGTAAAGACAACGGTGTAAGGACCGAAGTGAGTGATAATGATGTAAGAACCAAGGTGAAAACAATAATGTATCAAGGTATTTGTATAATTAGGGAGAGATACCTAATTGGGATTCTGTGGGGACTCTTAAATAACCTCTCACTATCGTGGTACTTGAGAAATAAAGATATCATGGATAAGACCAGAGAAAGAACTTCTGCTGGGGAGTTCTCTGAGAAGAACGGAGTAATAAGGAGATTGATAGGAACTTGATCTCTACTAGGGAAGACTGATGTCATGTAAGATGACTGTCTACTAGGGAATAGGCTTCTAGGTAAGGTTCCCTAAGGAGTGAGAGTGTCAGGGAAATTCCTAAGAAATCTTTGCGAGGATCTGGTGAAGGAATTGTATATCGTTCGAGCATACTAGGGATAATATTGCTAAGTATTTTCTGCTTGAGGAATGAGTTCTAAGGATACTTGCTGGGGGATTGTCCTTAAGACTGACTCAATGGGATGTATAGTGAGAAAAGATATGGGATAAGTTTGGTTGGAGATCTATTACGGGTCGAGTTGGGGACGGATCCAGACTCTCATGATGAGTCCTAAGTCTCAGCCTATGTTGTGTCTGCATGTTATGCCATGTTATTCATGCATGTTATGATATGTTATGTATGTATGTTATGATATGTTATGTATGCATGTTATGCTATGTTATATATGCATGTTTAGAGTTTGTATGGTGTAATACTCCATATTTATGGATATGTTATGCATGATATGACACATGAATGTGATGTAGTGGATGATTTGTCCAAGGATGATATATTCTTTCGAACAATATGGCTTGATTTCTTTAAGTGAAGATTTAAGCGGGACCTTCGAAAAGTGGCTTTTGAAGGTTGGGTTTGGAATTGTTATTGAGGGTGGGTTTTGGGCTTCTTAAGACATTGAGGGAGGTCGAGCTCTTTGATTATGAATGTTAGGTGCCAAACAAGATCGATATTTTTTTAGGAAATGCTAAGTGAGGTTGGGGTTTTTGTAGGGTGCCAAGTAGGATTAGGCTTTTGTGAGGTGTCAAGTAGGATTAGGCTTTTGTGAGGTGCCAAGTAGGATCCGGATTCTTGTAAGATATTGAATGCCAAGGTAGGTTGGGCTTTTATGAGGAGGTCGGATTCATGTTGTGGGAATATGCCAGATGAATGAGATGATATGCATGACTATATGCTAGAGTGAAGCGACACGATTAATGCATGATGATGATTTAGATGTTTCCATAAGTTACCTTGTGGTGAGTCGGGGATTGTTAGGGCTTAGAGAGATTACTTATGTAACAAGGTTGCTTGTCACACGATGGCAGGGTGTTATGCCAGCATGACTTATCGATACTTGTTTCAAACTTAAAGACTGCTAATGTAGGGGAGAGTTTCAATAGGGATCGTGAAAGTATGAAGAGATCTTGCCCCTTTGTGGCTTGTCTTTCCCTAGTTTGTTGGATCTTTGAAGAGATTCGCCTTAATATGAGTTTTGAAGCAGCTTGCCCATACCATGCACTTGAGATGGACTGCCATTGTATGAGCCTTTGTCCTTGATTAGTCAACTCTTGGAATGATTTTCCCCTACTAAAAGTTTTTTATTTTGAATCGATTTCTTTTGATTGAGTCTCGCAGCGACCGACCCCAACATTTGAATCTTGAAAGGCTTGCTCCTGACAATCAGGATCTAGAGGTGTTTCCTAAAAAGGAACTTGGATCCCACCATGTTATGATATGACTCTAATAAGGATTGCCCCTAGTATCTGAATCTTGCAAGGTATGCCCATGATTAACTAGTGCTTGGAGGCCTTGGTTGACCAATTCTTGGAATGATTTCCCCTAGTCAATAGGATCTTCAGATGATGTTCCCCTATGATCATTAGGATTTTCCCCTGATTAGCAAAAACTCTTAGGTGTTTTGTCTCTAGTTAGGAATGTCTTGAAATGGTTTGCCTTTGATCAGAGCATTGCTGAAATTTCCTTGAAGCTAAGTATTGATTTGCAATCAAAATTGTTCCCTTTTTCGAAAAGTAATTCTAACGCGATGCACATGCAAGTTTTTGAAATCTAAAATCATTATGGAAAACAAATGTGGTATGTATGTGATATCTGGCCATGAGATTGGCATGAATGAAGGCGTGAAAAAACAATATGGTTAGCGATGTTTTAACAAACATTCAGAGTCAGTTTAACAATGATTTTGCCGAGTATGCTTTTATAGTGAACCTAACTTCAATTAGGACTTTTAAAGGTTATAATGTGGCATGCTTCACAGTTTATGAAACAACAGGATTAAAGCGTTCGAATTTTGATTAAGACCCACCCCTTCTTCTTGATGATCTTCATTCCTAAATCCAATTAATTCAACAAATGCATTTAGTCTACAAGAGAATTTTGATAGATAATGGTGGAGGTAGATGTAATGGTTCAAGCACTAATGAGATTCCTGAGGTAGCATCACATACTTTCACTTACAATCTTTTTTCTTTTTTTTTTCTTTTTAATCCCTATTTTTGCATGGACCAGTTCTTCTGAATTTGTGGTCCATCGGGAAGCCCTAACTTTTGCATGGGTCATATTTTCAGGTTTTTGACTTAGCGGACTCTTTTTATTTTGAATATACTCTTGTGATATTTGCTTTTGATTTAGAAAGTTTGTGACTTCCATGTTAGCTATTGTGAGCTTATGTATTTTCAGTGCTTCCTCGATGTTAGATGATGTGTGTGAGGGAGAGGATGTGCTTAAACCTCTTAGTGTGGTGATTAGATGGAATAATTCTCTTGAGATCAGAATGCATCATTGACTTAATTGAAAAATTACCATTCCCCTGGTTAAGATAAGGGTTTTTATGAATAGAAAAAGAAACACCGACTTCTGACTCGAGGGGGTTGACTACGGATTATCTCCTTACTTCTCCAGTGTTTGAGGAGTGAAATAGTGCCTTACATCGTCAGTCAGGTCTTATTATTAAAATCATTCATCAGCAAATTTAGTTATTTATTATTTACGTCATTCTCCCTCATATGTTTGTTAGTAGGTGAGAAGTGAAAAGAAAAGGTGTTGATTTTTTATTTTATTTTTACTTTTATATGATGGCATAATAAATAGTGGAAACAATTGGATTGATTCCAAAAACATGCATGCTCGTTTTATTAACATTACTTTTCAAAGAGTACAACTTTAAGTAACAAACAACACTTAGCAAAAAAGAAATTACAACTAGAAATGATAAAGTCTATTGATCTTAGGGGTGAGCTTCCTTGTTAAGCTACTGACTTTTAGGAGATTTTTCTTGGCGTTATTGCATTTGTCAAAGTAAGGGGTATCCTTTCACCAATGAGACTGTAGTTCTTGAAATTCAAATGCTTGTCGATCAGGTCTTGAACTTTGTGTTCACACCGGGCGTTCTCGTCATAACTGGAGGATATGAGTGAGGATGAGGATCAAGTGATTGTATCTTTACTAGGGCTGTTCTGAGGAAGTCATGAGATATTGGTATAGGATCCAGTTTCCTTCCAAGCTTCCTTTGTTATGATTGATGAAGCGCATGAGGCTGCTGCTAAAGTAGATATTGTTGCAGACTTTGTTGAGGCGGCATCATCCAGGGTCGTTGTATTTAAAGCATTAGGTAGGCCTGAGGATGGCACAATGAATGGTCACCTTCTCTTTTTGATGGTACATGCCCCTCTTGAGTTCTTATATATCTTCTTGAGACATCCTTCGATTTTGTTTGCAAGTATCAGAAAGTTTGCTGGCTAGATAGCAGTTGGAGGGAGGTCGATAAAGGTGGGAGAGGTATGGTTTCTAGGTGAATGTATGTAGATGCATGAAAGTGAATGGGTATGCAAAATAGTTGTCTTTCATTTATTAGGTATGCTAACAATTTTTTCATGGAGATGCAATGTAATGCGGGGTTAGGGTAAATATAGACTTAAGGAAACCCAAATGAGTTTAGGGATACTGATGGACACAAGGAAAACCTGAATAAGTTTAGAGATAATTCCAAATATAAGGATACCTTATTTAGTAAGGCTCCTTACAAATAGGAATAATGACCGGTATGGGAAACCCAAACGGGTTTGGGAATAGGATGATAAAAGAACAACCTATGGGAGGGCTCCCTGTGTTAGGCTGGTTCTAGGTTTTTACTACCCAATTCCCTCACAGATTAAGCTTTAGGGCTTCATCTGGTTTTTTAGAACAAACCTAAGGTCATGGAACCTAGTTGAAATTCCACATGATAGGGCATAGCCTTCCCATGATAAAATTTCAACAAGGTATCCCTTAAGGAGCCTTCGCATGAACAAAGTCTCCGTTCGGGTTCTATAAGAGGTCCCTAGAGTCATGGATTAAGCTCAAAGTTTCATCTGAAGAAGGGCTAGCCAACTCATGACAAATTCTTTTGACCGATCTACTCTAGGCAGAGTCTTCATTAAAAAACTCATGGGATAAGAATCAATAGCGGCCAAAACAGGAAGATCCCTTACTTAACATATGTGTTTCCTCGAGCTTGGGTATAGAGCTTGCTCTGAAACAAAGATAAAACCCATGAATATTAATGACAAAATATAAACATGATAGAAATGAATAAAATAGTGTGAAAAATTGAATAAATAAATAATATGCCAAAGAATGAATATAATACAAATAAACAAACAATCTTAGAACTAAATGATAAACTTGACTATCTTTAGGGAAAGTTTCTCCCCAACAGAGTCACCAGCTGTCGCGACTGGAAAAAATACAGAGTCGCCACCCTACTTTATTTGTTCCTAAGGAACAAGGAAATAATGATAAAACCTGAAAGATAAGGGTGAGACCTAGGATTCAGGAGTCTGTTAAGCAAGAGGAAGGTGTTAGGCACCTCTCAGTTACATTGTACTCCATGATAGCCTTCTCTAGTTCTAGGATTAAGTTTGTTTGTCTAAGGGATTCTGCTTGGATTATTTATTCTTGCCTGGTTTTTTATTTATTTATTTATAAGGATATTACTTTATTTTATTTTTTAAGAAAAAGATTATTCAATTACATTAAGGACAAAAAAAGGTTTTTTATAATTGTACTCGCTAGAGTGCTTCATCTCTACGCCTATGTACCCTCAAGCATTATGAGGGATCAGAGTACCATAGTTCAAATTTTGTTGGTTGGTTGATTTTAATTCATGAAAAGATCTTGGTTTTGAATTAAGTTAGATGAAAAAGATTTGATAAGTTGCATGGATTTTATCGTGTGAAAAGAAAATAATTTTTGTTTTTTTTATTTGTTATTATTTGTTAGTGACCTATGCACAAGGTGGATAATGGTGTTAAACTAAATCGGAATAAAATCTAATCAATGTACAAATGAATTAATTGGGTAATTTAATTGAATAAATAAACTATAAAGAAAGGCATGTTTTTTTTTTGTATTTTTGTATATTTGAATTTTTATGAAAAAAATTATTTTTGTATCTTTATAAGATGAATTTTAATTTATAAAAGAACAAAATTTTTATTTTTTTATTTTTTATTTTTATGTAGTAAAGCTAACTAAAGAAAAGAAGATGCATTTTGTATTTTCATATTTTATAACCAAAATAACCTAAATTGAAAAAGTTTTAAAACTAAGATAAGTTAGCGAGACTATATAATAACCTAATAATAAAAGGATAAGTCTTTTGGTATTTTGATTTTTTTTCCAGTAAGAAAACAAGATTGTTGTTGTTGGATAATAAAAGTGAAGAAAAAATTTGTGAAATGTTGTGTTTATTGAATTTGAATCATGATTTTGAGGTTTGATTACATGTTATGGTTTTTGCTTTTTTTTTATATATAAAAAAAGTTATATTAGATGATATTGCTATAAAAGGATTCTGGTATTAGTGTTAAAGATTTGCGACATTAGTAAAAAAATGGATTTGTGATATTAGTAATAAATAAAGTTAACTTATGATGCTTGCTTAGAAATTTGTTTCATGATATTAGTTAAGAAATGTTTTTTTATAAACAAATTTGATTTCAAAAAAAGTTGATTTAAAAAATTGATAGCTTTTAGAAATTGATTTTAAAAAGTTGATTTAAAAAATTGATTTAAGAATGTTTTTTTTTATATTAGTTAAAATGTTGATTTAAAAGTTGATTAAAAATTTGTTTTTTTTATATTAGTTAAAAAGTTAATTTAAAAAAATGATTAAAAAATTAACTTTTTTATATTAGTTAAAAGGTTGATATATGATTTTAGTTTGAATTGGATTAGAACATGGTTATATTTTTTTGAAATAAGTTATTACCCGGTACTAACATATATCTAAAAGCACACAAATATCATATAAATAGACTAAGACAACAAGGCACAACAACAACCAACTTTTATTGCAAATGTGTAAACATGAATAGAAGACCAACCTACATGGAGGAGGATTTCTCTGGTTTTGAGTAAAGATGCAAACTTTTTTTTCTTATTTTCCCCTTTTTGCCTAGAACTCCTTCTAACTCCTCTTCTTGTTCCTCTTTGGTGCGAGATTCCTTCTCCTTCTTCTTTTTTCTGCTTGGATGGATGTTGAAGGTTTAGCGTTTAGTTGTTGTTGTTCTTCAGTATGAAGAGCAACAACTTTAGGGATGATAATTTTTTGTAATAATAAAAAATAAAATAATAAAAAATTCAAAAATAAATAAATAAAAATAAAAAAGTGCAATTTTAATTATAAAATAAAACATAAAAAGGAGAAAAACTCTAAAAGTGAAAAAAAGAAAAGCAAAACTCTAAAAGTGAGAGAAGTGAGATTTGAATCCAAGATCTTTCCCTTATAGCTCCTTACACATTCACTTATATCAATTGTGTCATTTCATTTATTCAAAATAAAGCGACACTAGAAAGCATATGAATGGTGGACAAAATTTGGGGTACGACAATAGGTTCATACAATGGTCAAATTCAACCTAGAATCCAACAATATAGAAATAGGTTCATTATAACACAACCTAACCTATAAGAGTTTAGCTACCCATAGTGCAATTAAAAATACCACATTTGATTGATGAAAATAACATAAGTCCCTTAAAGTGATGGTCTCTAATGACTTCAAATGCACTAAAAATCTCCACTTGTACTCTTAAATTCGTGCTTAAATCTTCCAAAATTGTAACATTTGTGAAAGTGTAGAAAATCTTCTTTTAAAGGCATTAGAATGGACCAAAACGCGCCAGAAAAAACCTAGAAAAGTGACAATCGCGCGTGTGATATCTTGCATTGCGCGCACGAGGCAGCTATGACCCTATTGCACGCACGACGCTGTGTGATGGTGCATGCGGTTATTTATGAAGTTGCATCCTTTTTTGCTTCATTTTCACTCAAATTTTCACTAAGTCCACAATTTGCACACTTAACTATTTTTCCCTCATTCTTCTTCATTTTTACTTGACTTTCACTTATTTTGCTCTTATTCTTTGACTAAATATATGCAATGACGGACTGTCATCACCCCTTAAAATAAAATTCTCCCTCGAATTTAAGAATTACTTGAATAGATGAGGATAGTTTTCTTGTATCTCCAACTCTAGCTCCCAAGTGGCTTCGCTTAGATGCAACTCTTCCCACCACAATTTCATCAGGCGTATCTCTTTATTCTTTAGCGATTTAATGGCATAATCCATAATGTGACTAGGTTGAGGTTGAAAGGAAAGGTCAGCTACCACTTCAACCGTATCCGAGAGGATAGGTTGAAAGGAATTTGGTATATACATTATGAGTTAAGATACGTGGAACACGTCATGAATCTCAGATAGTGAAGGTGGGAAATCTAACTAGTAAGCCACTTTACCTACCTGACTTATGATATGATATATACCAATATATCTTCGACTCAACTTTTTGGTCTTTAATGGTCCTTTTAACCCTAGCTTCGAGATAACCTTCAATAATACATGATCTCACTCTTCAAACTCCAAAGGCCTCATACACCGATCTGCATAACTTTTATGACGGTCATGTGCCTTTTTCATCTTCTCTTGAATCATTATTATCTTCTTAGTGGTTTCCTGGATTATTTATGGTCCAATTAAGCTAGGCTTCAGGTTTAATAATGCACAAATGATTTTATATTTATAAACACATTATTATCATGATTTTTTTTCTTAACTACCGTGGACTAACTTTTCCTTAATCTTTGCATAATTATCTCATTTCAAATGCATTTCTTCTTTTCAAATATTACTTTATTCTAAATGTGTGATAACTATTTTATTTCAAATGCATCATCACTTATTTATGGTAAACTGTGAGGGGTTAACATATTGAAGGTTAGACATATGAGAAGTGATATGTGCTGCAATGCAACAATATCAAAAAAGTGTTCCTGAGGACTAACTCAACCAAACAGTTATTCGCTCTTCTTGAGGGACAATTCCTTCCATGATTCTCATGTTTTACAAACTAGATTTTGATGGCCTCAATGTCTTAAATGAGCCCCAAGTTCTTCATGGTAGTTAATTAAATGAATCGAGATAATACTTATGGGTTGCATCAATAAATCAGGAGCATAACTCAATTGGTAGGTATCCCCAATAGGTATTGGGATGAAGGTTTGAACTCCGCTGGGACCAATATATATATATATATATATATATATATATATATATATATATATATATATATATATATATATATATATATATATATATATATATATATATATATATATATATATATATATATATATTTCTAAGAATTAGGCTTATTCTCCAACAAGTTAACTAGAGGATCCCAAATAGCTCAAATCCAGGATTATCCCCCATTGGAAATCCAAGATATTTAAAGGGAATGGAATCTATCTCACAATGGATGAACTCTCCAGTGGAGGAAAGAAAGACAAAATCCCCATCAACTCATATGAGACGACTCTTGAAGAAATTCACTCAAAACTCTGAGATAAGCTCAAAACCCTCTGAGAATATCCTTAATACAACACAAATTCTCTATAGCAGGGTCAACCACTAGAAGAGTATCATCAACATATTGAGGATGAGACACCACCAGGCTTGATGAACCCACATTGAACCTAGAGTAAAGGCCAATCTCCTCAGCCTTGGAGACTAACCCACTAAGCCCCTCTGCCACTAGATGAAAAATAAAGGGAGATAAAGGGTCCCCTTATTTCAACCCGATTTGGATGTTGATTTCTTGATTAGGAAACCCATTTACCAACACCGCCAAATTACCAGCAAAAAAATAAGCTCTCATCCAAGATCTCCACTTCTCCCTAAACATGAACCAGATAAGCATGTAATCCATAAAGTTCCAACTAACTGAATCATACTCTTTCTCAAAGTCCACCTTAAGAATGAGGCTACCTCTCTTAGATCTCTTAACCAAGTCGACCACCTAATTTATCACCACCACTCCATGAATCAACATTCTCCCTGTAAGAAAAGTTGGTTGATTAGTAGATATAAGCTTGCCAATCATAGACCTGAGTCTAATGGCCAATATTTGCCATCAGTTTGTGCTAGGATCCCACTAGATATGTAGGCCTGAAATCTCTCAAATTACAAGGGGAGTTAACCTTGGGGATCAGAGTCACAAACTAAGATAACTACTACAAATAATACATTTTATGACGAAGTTTTCACCTCGAACATTCAAAAACCAAGGGAATATGTTTCGAGAACACCATGTTTTATTTTACTAAAAAGCTTTTCTCTCAGTTTTATTTATATATCGAGGTTATATATATATATATATATATATATATATATATATATATATATATATATATATATATATATATATATATATATATATATATATATATATATATATATATATATATATATATATATATATATATATATATATATATATATATATATATATATATATATATATATATATATATATATATATAAAGAGACCTTGTTTCAAATCCCAGATACTGCATTTTATGTTATTTTTATTTTCTATGATGTTTTTAGTATTTCTCACTTGGCGCCTTTTCAGCTACCCTTTTTTTTAGTTCTATTAACCTCGTTTACATGTACCGACTGAGAGGTAATATATTGTGCCAATATTTATTAATTACTTTTTTCAAAATTTTCTTTTTAATATGAACTCATATACGTCGGTTTTCCTTGAAAATCAACGTGAAAATCTTTTAATTGAGTTTCCAGAACATGGTGTTATAGCACTTTTGCTTTTTATTTTACTTTTTAATTAATGAATACATGTCGGTTTTCTCTAAAAAACCGACATGAGATTATTTTGCATGAAATACTTCAAAGAACTAGTCTCTAACTTTTCGTTTACTTATCAACGCTCTAACTTCATCATCATTCTCTACGTAGAAACCCTAGGCGATTTTCATCGTCATTCTCTGCGCAGAAACCCTAGGTGATTCTCATCGCAACTCTCTCATCAAAACTTTTCCAATTGTTGGTGATTATCAACGTCACTTTCATCAAAACACGAACATCATCTCTAGTTCCAGCCTTAACTGAATCTTCGTCATCACGTTTGAGGTACTTCTTTATCACGTTTTTGTTTATATTACTGAAATGATTTTAGTTCATATCACTAAAATAGTTTTAGTTTATAGCAACAGGAACATCATCTATATTCCCATACAACATCACCGAAATGGTTTAGTATCACCGAAATGATTTCTCTTGATCATTATTTTTTTCATTTTGTTTATATCTCATAAGTCCTAGACTAAGTGCATTTGTTTTCCATTGAAATGGTGTCTCTCCATTTGTTACCCTTGCATTAGTTTTTCACTTGCATTAGTGTTAGTATCACTGAAGTGGTGTCTCTGATATTGCTCTTTATTTAGATAGGCATGGTCGATACGACAAACAACTCCCATATAACATCAACGACTCACCCGGAAGATGTTGGTATCTCAATGAATTCAACTTCCATGACTCATACGACTACCTCTACAAATACAAAACATAAAAGAAAAACTAGAGGTGTCACGATGTATACTAAGGTGAAAAAAGGCCACGAATATGGTATTCGCTACCCGGTTAGAGTTGATGTTGCAACCGGCAAGGCTTATGGTGAACATGCTGAGGATTTTACGGGTTACGTTGTGTTACAAGGTAGAAGTAAAGTGAGTATTTTTTTTGGATAGTTAACACGATGTTTGCAATAATTTGAAAAAGCAACTTATGGACCAATATTACGGTATTTATATTAAATTTTATGATTTGTTTTACAAGTATGTATGATCATTTAATTTTTTATTTAATATTGATAAAAACTCTATTATGTAAACATAGGAAGTCTTTAATGTTAGTTTGAATTATAGTAAGGTGAAAAAGAAGGTGCTTACATATGCTGGTGAGCGTTGGAGGGGTTTTAAGACACAACTCATCCATGATTATATTATTCATCCAACAGCTAAAAATAAAGAAAAACCTCCATACCTGATGTATTTGTATATTGATCAGGATTGTTAGGAGTAATTTATAAAGTCTCGCATCACTCCAAAATTCTTGGCTAAGAGCAAAAAACTAAAAACTTAATATATTTATAAATATATATCCACATAGATTGTCTCGTGGAGGATATGACAAACTTGAAAGGACAATGATTGAAGAAAAAAGAAAACAAAGGGAACAAGAGTTGGGTGATTATATAAGCCTTTTTTGTACTTCATCTCCACTATCAGACCATGAGAAATGGAAGAGGGCACGTCAAAGAAAAGGTGGTGAGTTCACATCAGAGGCTACACGCGAAGTGGATGAAAAGATTGTAAGTAGATTATTTTTTCAACAATATTATTTATTTTGGTTAAATCAACTTGGTAAAGATGAAATTCTATATGTGTTATAGGATGTATTGGTTGAATAATCCAAATCCTTCCTTTTCGTTTCAGAAGATGGCCATGGCATCTTAGTTGAAGCGACTGGGACCGAGTAACATCCTGGGCGTATTCGTTGCCTTGGGAAAGGCATTGGCTTCAAGATTTTTTTATGGATGATCTTAATCAACTAGAGTAGTAAATAGTAAGGAAGATATTGAAGAGATATTTATTGTTAAGTTGATGGAGGAAAGGGAGAAGTAGAATAAGGGGGAACTTGGAGGGTGCAGATGGAGGAGCGAGAGAGGGTGTTGCAAAAGGAGACTGAGAGGTTGTTGCAGTAGATGCGGGGGTGGGTCTAGAAGGATCAAGAGGAGCGAGAAAGGTTGGTTGAGGTGGAGCGAAAGAAGGTGAATGATGCAAAGTATGAGAGGATATCCGTGAAATGTACCCGCGATGTGCTTGAGGTATAAGTATAAGTTTAAAAAATTATGTTGTATGTTATTGCTATTATTCTTTGCGTTTTAACTTTTGTATTGTATTTCTGTTGTTTTTATTATGCAGATATTAAGTTCATTGGATTTACTCAACCAAACAAATTCAAATCAGTTAGACATTCAAGAGAATGTAATGGGTGATACAAGCATAAAATAAATTTGTTCTGCCCATTAGGATAATATTAAACCACACCACAACAAGTAGATAACATTAAGAGACTATCAATGATATAAGATGGTCTTCCAGATCTCTGCGAGAATATTAAATTAAGTAATGTTCCATATCAGTATTACGTACTTCCTAAGTCTACTATTAAGGAAGTTTTGAAGGGGGGTGAGTGGCTAGATGTTATCATATTACAATTTTGGTGCTCCTAAGTATAATTTTTATGTTGATCATTTCTACTTATATTCCTATGTTCTCGTACTTTAACAATAAACATTTGACTCTTGCAGATATTTGCATGATATATATGTTGAAAGGGATTTAAGAAAGTATTTTATCATAGATCCAAATAACATTAGACTTCATGGTGGTATGGTAGCTAACAGTATCAAGATTTACTTAAGAGACAGGTTGTTTGAAGAGAACAAAGAATGTTATTTGGCTCCATTTTACCACGCGTGTATATATTAATTTGTGTTTTCATTTATAAATCAATTTTATACATATTATTAATGATTCTGAATGTTTATGCAGTAGTCATTGGTAACTAATTATTATATGCCTAAGGCAAAATATTGTAGTTATGCTTTGCTCTATGCACAATCCCCTTAATGAAGTTATGTTAAATGCTTTGTGTGGGTAAGTGGTATTAGTTTTTATTCAGATTTGACCTTTAGTTTTAAATAGTTTTTATGCGAGTTTAATTTTTACCGACATGTGTAGAGCAATTGAGGGATACAATGCAATGAAACTAATTTAGTTGGTAAAAGGTCAAGGATCCTTTCCCCCAAAGTAAATATTCCTTGTGATTTTTGATATTATTTTATTTATGTGTATTAATTAGTAACTATATGAACATTATTTGCAGTTGAGAAGACAACCCAATAGCTATTCTTGTGGATACTATGTTATGAAACATATACATGATATTGTCACCGGGGGCATTACAAATGGATGGACCAAGCGTAAGGCATTAGCTTAATCTATATACATGTAATTTACGTATATTTCTTAAGTTAATGTTGTTGTTGTTAGCTTACCATAATTTAAACTTTGTTGTAATTATAGGAGTTTACTAATAATACACCATTCTCACTAGAAGAGATAGATGATATTCGATCAATTTGGGTTGGTGTCTTTTTATCGTCTTGTCATGAATTTCAACAACAATAGTTATTCTTTTGTTATAAGCAGAATTTATACATATAGAGGTTTTGATATTTTTATGTGCAAAACTCTAATTTTTGTATTATGTATTGATGATAACAATGTAAATTCGTACATTTCGTTTTGCCTCAATGTAAAATTTGTAATTTTGTATAAAAAAGGAATACCAATTTTGTTATATGTTTCTGATTGGTATTATATGTTTATTTAGTATTCTGTAACAATTTTATAATTTTTGCATGTATACAAAATGGTACAGGTCTGCTAGTAAAATGAGAATCAAAACAAATTTATGCAACAATAAAATTGATTAAGCCCCTCATTTAAAGTAAAAAACTATCATATAAACATATCTTATTATCCCGATTATTGAATAAAACTGAAAGGTATGTTGCGTGTGCTAGTTAGTTTTGAAAATAAAAATATGTTTTTGCTAGGGATCGAACCGTTGACCTTTTTCATTTTAACCACGACTTTATAAACACTGAGGGGTAAAGTTATCACTTTTCATGTCGCCCTTCATTACCTCAGCATTGTAACCGAGGTGAAATACATTTCGCGTCCGACATGACATGTGTTATTTGTATTAGTGGATGCAAAACTTCAAGATAGAGATGCAAAATGATGTTATTGATCAAACATGATCCCCATGTCAGCTCTAAATAGGTTCTAGAATCTTTTTCAGGAAGGAGAAATCAAAACCGAATAGCCCTAGACTTTTATTACCATCACATTGGGACACATCAAAACAAAGCTCCTAGAAGCTAAAAGGAGCCAACAAACAAAGTATGTCTTCCACCGAAAGAGAGTAGAAGACAATACCATCCGGACGATGTCTTTCAAAATTTGGTTCTTTAAAAATCCTAGTGAAATGATTAACAACCTCTTGTCTTATTTCGGACACCCCTTCAATCCAATCCTCTCCAAATTTTAACTCTAATATTGTGTTCCTTAGACTTCTACTCTTGATAGATGAATGAAAGTAGCTAGAGTTAGTATCACCTTCCTTGAGCCATTTAGACCTAGATTTTTGGAACAATTGAGAACATTTAATCCTAAGTAGAGACAACATGGATGAGACTACTATGTATCTAGAATCAATCTCTTCTGCAGATAGGGTACTAAGATCAACCAAAGAACCCACCTTGTTCACCTCCTCTTTCTGGCTATCAATCTGGGAATCGATTTTTCCAAATATCTCTTTATTCCAAGATCTCATAACCACTTTGAGGGATTTCAACTTATCCATCTAGATAAAATATTTCCACCCGTTAATTTCAATGACATTCTATAAAGAAACTGATAACTCAGAAAGGCCAAAGATGTAGGGACCTCGGAAAGTGTAGTTTCTTGGATAACAATAAAATCTAAAGAATTAGACCTAATAAGATTTGTCACCTTACTCTTCTTGATCTTAACCTCCCCCCCCCCCCCAAAAAAAACCCTCTACAATTAAAGGAGAAAATACATCGACGAGAGCCCCTAGTGAACGTGCTCTCTTATGAGTCTTACCCCTCTTCTATAAAGCCACTAGCTTCCCTATTTCAACCACCACACTCGACAAAAAAAGTGCATCCTAACAATATATTCAACCTGTGAATTCTAGTAGCCACTTAGTTATCTAACACATCATAAACCCCTACAAATGATGTAACCGGAGTCATAAACAAAGAAGATGGTGAAGAATAAGTGCCTTCAAGACAAACCGATAAAGAGAAAATTGGTGAACTCAAGCCCCCCTCTGGTAAAGGCGTAGGAACGTTATCCTACAAGCAGAAACTAATAGAGGCACAAGGTTCAACAATACCTGATTCTCGGGGAAGAGTGGAGAAAATCAATGGCATTTGATCCATAATAAAATATCATCAAGAGTTTGTCACTCGGGCTTCATGAGGAATGATCTGGAGCAGAAAGAGCCACAACCTGATGCTCAACTAAGCAAAAATCTGACACCGACCTCCTCGAGAGGAACCTGGGCTGATTTTTTAGTACGACTGTAGTAAGTTGGTTTCATCTTATCTAGAAAAGAATATGAACTTAATTTTGTCACCCGAACTTCAAAAGGAGAATTTGAGATAGCAAGGGCTACATCGTAGGAACCATCTGAAAGAGGGGAGCTAGAAATAACCAGTGTCAAAACCGTTCGATCTGACTCTAGAGAGTCTGACAGATATGAGCTAGAAACCACCCTGAGTCTCTGCAGTAGTGGAGTCTAACTATAACTCATTAGTGAAAATAAGTGTGTAGGGTGATCAACCTCATGTGACCCCTTTCCAGTAACCAGGACATATTCAACTTCAAAGTTTGAATTTTAGACTAAGCAATCCGAAGATCAAAGACCAAGAGGAGTAAAACCCATTTTATCAAGAGGCATTCAATTAATTAACTTGGGAGGGTAAATTACCGTATAAGAACCAGCTCCACAATTTGTACCAAGGCCCAACGGCAAGATAGATGGGTGGCTAAAGAAAAACCCAACCTTTATTATCCACAGCCTCATTAAAAACAATGTCACGACTAAAAATAGTAAGGGTCAGAAAACACTCCACTGCAACTTAAGGCCCACAAAAGTTTGATTTCTCTCAACAAATGATCAAAAGGGATTTGTCCGAAAAAAACTATAGAAATATTAAATATTAGTAAAAAAAAAAACATTATTTCTCCAAAATTTACTGCAAAAAATTTCAGAGTGTATCTAAAAGATAACTACGAAGCCAAACATTTTCATATTTTTATAGAATTTAAGAGAAATATATAGGGTGAATTGGAGCCACCCAATAAAGGGGAGAGGGGGTTAGCCCATTAATCAACTTACACATTAATAAAAATCAATTCTAAATTTAATGATAGAGAATATTTTTTATTTGGAAATTTATAAAACTTGAAATTATATTTTATATTTAGACATTGAAAGATTAAAATTATGAATCAATGATTTATAATTTAAAAATTATGAATCAATAAAAAACAATATACCGTGTATTTAGATATTTAAAAATTGTCTCAAATGCATTTCTATTTTTTATTAAAATGATTTTAAATAAATAAAAAAACTCATTTTCAAACATATCTTGAAATTAATATTTAATACATCAAACGCTGTTAGTACAAAATTATAGATTTAGTTCAAGTAAGGAATTCTAGATTTAATAGATTATATGCATTTTTTATTGTTAAAATTCAATTAGATTTTCTCAAAATAAAATATCAATTGAATTGATGGTTGTCTCCAAGAGTGTGTCTCATTAATTAATTTCTGTACAAAAAAATGTAGGTTTTATACCTCACTTTTACAGTATACTCTATTACATATTTATCGATAATAATTAATAATTTCTATATAAATAGGAAATAATCATCAAAAAAATTTACAATTTATTTTATTAATTTATAGATTTTTTAATGTACGGACAAATTATTTTTGAACGATATTTTTTTTAAATGAGGTCTTACCAAAATGTAGAATTCATTTTTAAAGAGTAAAATCAACTTTATTTTTACTCAATAAAATAGTGATAGTGAGTGTTACTAAAATTAGTATCAAGAAAAATGTTTATATCGCTTCTTTTTTTGAGATAGAGTAGTATCATTTTGGTTTCCAATAAAAGAAAAGTTCTAACTAAGACTTATTTTCGAAAGACATGTACGATATCAAGAAGATTATAAAATTGCCTCTTAAAAATAAAGGTCTAGTCAAGAAATTTAGAACTAAAAATACCTATAATATGTTTGCTTTTGAAGGATATAAAGTAATTTTACTAAAGAATAAATTAAATACAAAATAATTTATATTTGAATATATTTTTGTTAAATGATTCTCTAGCAGAGTGCCAATTATCAAGATCCAGTATGGGTGCGTCAAGCGTATAGTAGGGGTTTTTGAAAATCCTATATTTTTGAAGATTAATTTTTAAGATTTATATAATATTTTGG
This sequence comes from Lathyrus oleraceus, assembly GCF_024323335.1. Classification (NCBI taxonomy): domain Eukaryota; kingdom Viridiplantae; phylum Streptophyta; class Magnoliopsida; order Fabales; family Fabaceae; genus Lathyrus; species Lathyrus oleraceus. The sequence continues at coordinate 350,668,975 of NC_066584.1, read as the reverse complement.
AGCTTGAACAATTTATTTTTCAATGAATTTGGTTAAGTAATATAATTAAGATTTAATTTATTTATTCTTAGTGTGTAAAACTATTTTATAAATGCATTCAGTCAAATAACTCGATAAAATTTCTATATTAATTCATAAAATTTCTATATAAGTATCTGTTTGGTATTATATGATTAGATGTATAGATAAAATTATAATATTAGTATAAACGATCTCATATGTTTATTGATTAACATCACATAAAATTATAATAATATATACACAAATAAAAGGTGTTATTTTGACCGTGAAAAACATATGTACTTTTAATATATGGTGAACTTATACCTTCCTTTTAAAAATAAATAAGATTTTGGATTGGAAAAAAAATAGATAAGTTAAAGATGATCATAGCGGAAAGATTTCTAGTTTGATGGTTGTCGTCTTTGGTGATTAGAGAGGGATACATATATGATTAGCACTTTAAAGTTAAGTCAATATTTGAGAGAGAGGTGATACTATTTTAAGTATGATTCAGTGAAACAAATGAACTTTGTAACACCCTGAACTCTAAACGCAAAATAATACGAATATAAAATAACTACACATTTAGGGTGACACTCAAACACAACGAAAACCTGCTCCGTAATATGGTTTAGATCAAACATTTCAAAATTAAACACTTGTCACCACATTCGTCTTTACATACTCTCATCGCAGCAGAAATAAATTAATTGAAAATAACTCAACAACCAAATAATCCTCATAACATAAAATAAGTTTATGGCAAAATGCCTTCAACATTGTAATTAATAACAATTAACAAACAAATTATTCACCCGCCCAGTGTTACATATCAGAGCAACGAAAATCTAAATATCGCATAAAATTGAAGAAAAAAAACAGCATCAACGTCATCCTTCGACTTCTAAGCAGCTACTCATTTACCAGCTCGTTTGTACCCTAAGAAGGAGCCCACATTCACACAAACAATAAAGGGTGAGAATGCACTCATAATATATAATGGTGCAAAAGTATGTCAGGGTAGCCTAAGCAAACAATTATTCAACATAATTCATTCACATCAACTACATGAGTATTCTCAATCACCAACATTAACATAATCAACAATTACATATGCAACAATAAATGCAATGTACTCAACACCATGACTCTAAAATGCATTCGGTACCATTATGGACAACACATGTCAATCTCCCTTATGAATCTCCACCATAGGATCAGATCACGCCAAATCCTTTCTATCACCATAAGTAATGCTTCGCCGATTCCCTTCTAGAACCATCTACTCGCTTTTGAATCCACACTATCAGACCAGAGCACACCAAAATTGGACCGAATTCCGTACACCATGATGCACGATACATCATAACATCCAATATCACCAAACTAACAGCATACAATCACCACGATTGTGCATAACATCATAATAATTGATTAATTCTAAAATCATTAATAAACAACATCAAGATGTCTCCAAACAGTGACTAACATCAAAAATCAGAACCAACGCTTAGTTCCAAGTAAATGAGCAAACGACGCTTATTCTGACAGTATGATGGGTTACCCGTCACCCAGTTGAACGGCCGTCACCACCCACGTCACCTTACACGTCATCATAATGACAAGCGTCTCATACAACTATACCCGAGGACCATGACGGTCTACCCGTCAGGCAGCTGATGCTCGTCGGTGCCTCCAAAGCCATGATGACCAAGACGTCATTATGGTGATGCATGTCACCCTGAAGCAGAACACGGATTTTGCGTGTTTTCCATTGGAGTTCAAATTAGAACTCTGATTATACCTTCCCTGACCCCAAATCGAATAGCAACATCAAGAGAAATAACATCTAGCATCAATTATGTTTTTCTAAGCCCTAGCCTTTGTCATTGCCTCTTTTCACCACAATTATGTTTTCACGTAAAAAAATCCAAAAACTCTCTACTAAACTTTTTATTAGTATCCTAATTCTCCTTAACAATCTAATTTCCACAATGTCCTCACTTATTTCTCTATTCACCAAAATGCCCCTCTTGACTCTAATTTCATTTTAATAATAATACTAATAATATTCTCCCTTATTTTCTACTTTTATATTTTCCACCAAAAAGTCTCATCTTCTATTTTATTCTAATAAATTAAATTAAATAAATATATTCTAATTACTTTAATTATTTTAAATATTCTACCTCCCTACTAATGCTACCACTACACCTCACCAACACATATACTCACATAATTTATTTTAATTAAAACACCTAATAACCAAATAAATACATAAATAATTCAATTAAATCAATTAATCAAATTTGGGGTGTTACAACTCTCATCCACTTAAAGAAGTTTCTCCCTCAAAAATCACTTGAATCAAACAAAGTCGAATACGACTCTCTTATCTGACTCTCCATCTCCGACGTTATGCTTCCACCAACTGGTCCTCCCCACACTACCTTCACCAAGGCAATATTTTTACCATGCAACTGCTTTCCTTCCTAATCCTCTATCTGTATGGGTGATGCCTCAACAGTCAGGTTCTCTCTCACTTGTACATCATCCACTTAGATCACATGAGACGGATCTGGAATGTATCTCCTCATCTAAGACACATGAAACACATAATGAAGATTAACAAGTGACGGTTGCAACGAAATCTAATATGCCACATCTCTTATCCTCTACAAGATTTAGTATGGACCAAAAAAATGTGGCGTGAGCTTTCGAGACTTCAAAGCTCGACCAACACCAGTTACCAAAGTAACTCGCAAGAACAAATGGTCCCCCTCTTGGAACTCAATGGCTTTTCTCCTCTTGTCATGGTAACTCTTATGGAAACTATGTTAATCTTTCATCTTCTCTTGGATCATCTTCATCTTCTCATAAGTTTACTGCACAATCTCAGGTCCAATCACTGCATTTTCACCTGATTCATACCAACACAGATGTGGCATACACCTCCTAGCATATAATGCCTCAAACGGAGTCATTCCAATACTTGAATGGAAGATGTTATTGTAAGTTAATTCAATCAACAACAAGTAATCATCCAAAGGACCTTCTTGTTCTAGAACACAAGCCCTCAATAGATCTTCTAAGGATTAGATAGTCCTCTTCGTCTGATCGTCAGTCTGTGGATGATAAGAAGAACTCAACTTCAGCTTAGTACCCATTGTTTCCTGCAAACTCTTCCAAAACCTTGATGTAAGCCTCAAATCTCTATCTGAAACAATGTTCGATGGAATACCATGTAGGCTAACAATTTTCTCAATATATAACTCGACTAATTTCTGGAAAGGATAAATGATCTTAATCGGTATAAAATGAGCCGATTTAGTCAGTTTGTCCATAATATAACCTAAATGGAATCACATCCATTCGTCATCTTCGGCAAACTTGTCACAAAATCCATGGAAATGTTATCCCCCTTGCACTCAAGAATACTCAACGGTTGCATCAGACCCAACGACTTCTGATGTTCAATCTCTGACTTCTAGAAAGTCAAACAAACATAAACAGACTCAACTACTTCCTTCTTCATTCCTAGACACCAAAACATTTTCTTCAAGTCTTGGTACATTTTAGTAGCACTAGGATGAATACTCAAACCATTCCCGTGACCTTCCTCAAGAATACTCTTCATAAGTTTTGGCGAATCTGGCACACAAACCCTGCCTCTGAACCTCATCACACTATTCTCATCGATTCTGAAATCACCTTCCTTATCTTGATTGATTAACACTATTCGATCAACTAATCCCATATCAAACTTCTGATTTTCTCTGATTTCTTCAAGGATACCACTAATCAACTTTAAGATACACAAGTTCACACTATTAGGAGTCTATTCACACACTAGACTTATGTCTCTGAATTTCTTGATCAATTCTAACTCTCGAACCATCAGCATCGGCATATGCAACTACTTCCTGCTCAACTCACTAGCTACCATATTGGCTTACTCGAATGGCAACTTAATTCAAAATCATAATCCTTCATAAATTCAAACCATCTCCTCTGCCTCATATTTAACTCCTTCTGATCGAATAGATACTTCAAACCCTTGCGATCGCTGAACACCTCAAATCTGGAGCCAAAAAATAATGTCTCCAAGTCTTTAACACAAATACCACTACTACCAATTCTAGATCATGTGTAGGATGATTCCTTTCATGAACTCTCAACTATCTAGAAGCGTAAGCCACAACCTGACCACTCTGCATCAACATATCACTTAGCCTTATCTTAGAAGCATCACAATATACAACAAAGGACTCACTTGGATTCAGCAAAATCAAAATTGGACCATGCGTTAACTTCCTCTTGAACTCTTGAAAACTCTCTTTGCAATCCAAATTTTTACTGAAATGAAAGTGATGAAAATGGTGGAAGTCTACACAAGACGAGTATATATATTCTTTAAGAAAATTACTATGAAGCCCTTGCACTTTATTCGAAGTTACTAACTATGCCACTTTATGAAGTTAGAGTTAAACTCGAATTTACTTGGCCATAATTTCCTAACAATATGCATTAACTTCTATTAATTAATGTTTAAAAAGTGAAGGATATTACAGTTACAATTTGTGAAATTTTGTTCGGTCAGCAACAAGATGTCACATACAATGTTAAAGCAATGTGCATGACAATATGTTGGTAAATGAGTGTTGGACAAATAGGAAAAACCAAATAAAGAACACAAAAGGCTTGGTAACTCAGTTTGGTGCAATGTCACCTACGTCTTCAGGATCCTGCCCAAGGAAAGGAAATTCACTCTTAATAGTCAAAAGTACAAATTAGTCTTATCTGAACTCCCCCTGAATTTGAGACACCTCTCACTTTCACTCGAGCACTCGCTAAAGTGTTTATCTAGTTACAAATATGAAATATAAAACTCTAATACAATTCAAAACTCTATTCAGATAACTTATAATTAATGCCCAAGAATAAACTGTACAAACTAAAAATTCAAAGACTCAACTAAAACAAAAATCTTTTATAGAGTATATATTCTCTCTTTAGCTCTACTTTCATAAGAGGTAAAATGTTTCCTTAAATAGCAACACAATTTAGCAAGAAAGCCTAGTAAATTTTTTGTCATCAAAGCGGTTAGAACCTAAAAAGTACTCACAATCAAATCTTTATAATGTTGATTGAGATCCTTGATTGGTACATATCTTAAACAAATCAAAATGTCAAAAGCAATTTTCCTAAAAACAGATTTAAAATAAATCTTTTCCTAATCTAAAAGTGCGCTTAAATAATCATATCTCTGATTGGACACAAAAGAAAATAAATCACATATTTGATAGATATACTTCAATCAATCTTGCGCACCAAGCAAACAAAAATTGAGACATGATGTCTCACAGAATATGGAACATTTTACTTAACATGTTGCTTTCCACGTATCTTCATAAATCCAATTCTGAATCTTGATTAAATCAAATCCAAAAATATTTTTACTCAATATAAATAAGAATTCACAACTCTCAAGTAAATGATCCATAATACAATCTCTTCCAAAATGCACTATAAATCATCTTTAATAAAATTTGGAGATCGTCTCATTTAATGCAAATCCAAACCATGTAACTAAAGCAAAATCAATAAAATCTCTTTATGGAAGATTTATTTAATAAAATATTTTTCAACCAAAATCTTTCCAAATCAACTTTAGCAGAATATTATACTGAACTAAACTCAAATAAAGATTTTCTTTAAAGCATATCCAATTAAAATCTTTTCTTCAAAGCACATCCAATTAAATATTTTCAACCTGATTCTGACAAGTATCCCTTTTCTAACCAAAATCTTTACAAAATATATTTGTAAAATCTAGAATAAATCAACCATTATTGGATCAAAAAAATTGGAATCAATCCTAGAATCAAATGAGGCAAAATCAACTTTTTCAAATAGTATAGAAAAGAAACGTGTAGCCGAGATGTCCTCAATAACTTTAGAGACATTTTGCTTTACATATTTCCAATTAAAATAATTCACTCCAAATGTATTAACAGTTTGATCAATTATAACTCAATGTCTAGGTTTAAATTTTTGTTGAGAAAGAATATTTGAATCCAGATTCAATACATACACTTGTTAAACACTAAATTGTGAAGATTGATTTAGTTTTAAGATTCATAAATATTTTCGATACGTAACGCTATCATATTGGTTAATTTACTAAGATATTTTCAATTGAACATTATGATTGATTTTGTGACATGATTCAGACATTGATAACGTTCTCAGAGAGACATGTGATGATATTGAATGATAGTTAAAATATGAATAACTGATCATCATCATACAGTTTAGTATAATCCTAACATATTATCATCACTGTTTATCTCATCTTTAGTTTATCACTTTAAAATAGTTATGTAGTTATTTAAAATCAACTTATAAAACACATTTCACTTAAAACTATAACAATTGTTCAATTGTTGTTTATCACAGCAGTCACTATGGATATGATATAAACATACTTACTTTTCGTACACCATCACTACTCAATTATGTGAAACCTTAACGTCCTTTGATCTGGAATGAATCATTAAGCTTTTACTAAGATGAAACTTTGATTGTCATATAGAAATACAAACTTTTATTACTTAACACTCAACCCTTGTAGGAACTTTTTCATCCATAAAAGTTCTGTAAACACTTGTGTTATTGAAATATACTTTGCCTCAATAATATATAATGTCACACACTTTAGTTCTTTAGATGTTTTAGTTGTTGAAATATACTCAATCTCAATAATAGATAATGTGACACATTTTTGTAACCTCCATTTTCAAGACACCTCTCCCCTTGCAAAAGTCATCATGTAACCTGAAGTAGATTTCCTAGAATAAATATCACATGCCTTATTTGCCTTAGTGTAGCCATATAACACAAGATAACAATATACAAAGCATAATCACATTATGGAAGTACCTCTAAGATATCTAAGAATCCACTTTAATGTTTACCAATGGTCTTTATCAGGATTAGAGAGAAACCAAATCACAACCTTCATATCATGAGTAACATCTAGCCTTGTGAATACCATATCTTAAATTAAACTATCAATTATGGATGCATAAGAAACCTTTTTCATATGTTATTTATATTGTTCATTTTTAGGACATTGTTCTAAATTTAATTAAATGACTAGCAAGTGGAGTACTCACAGGTTTTTAATTGGTCATATTAAACCTATCCAACACCTTCTTAATGTGATTATGTTTTAACAACCATATATTATCATTCTTCATGTCACACGAAATTCTCCCGCCAAGGATTTGAAGTGTATGATATATGTTCTTCATTGCAAAGGACTTTCTTAACTCTTTCTTCAGGATTTGAATCTTCTTAGTTTCATGGGAAATAATAAAAATGTCATCATCATATACCAAGATAATAATAAAATCACCATCAAATCATTTCTTCACAAGCACATGATCAACAGTAGTTTCACCATAACCATTCCTTTCAATGAAAGAATAAAACATATTTTACCATTTTTTGTTGAGCTTGATTGAGACAATATAAAATTTTATTCAATCTAGAAACAAGCTCTTATTTTACTTTGAATTTGAAGTCCTTAGGTTGCTTCATATAGATATCTTCTTCCAAATCACCATGAAGGAACACAATATTCACATCAAACTGTTCAACCTCAAGTTTTAAGCTAGTTGTTAATCCGAGCACAACTAGAATAAAAGTCATCTTCACCACAAGTGAGAAAATATATTCAAATTCAATATCCTTCCTATAATTAAAATCGTTCGCAACCAATCTTACTTTGTATCTTGTATACCCATTTTTTCTAGAGTGTTCTTCTATTCTTAGGAAATTTCACCAACTAAAATGTTTGATTTTTATGCAAAGAATTCATATTGTATTGCATAGACTTCAACCACTTTTCTTTATCAACATTTGAAATGGCCATTGGCAGTGCTCTTTGTCTCCATTATCAATGATTATCAACTACTCATGTGTATGATATATTTAAGAAACTTGATCTTTTCAACTCATGCTCAATCTGTAGCTTAGGTGGAGCCTCTTCAAATGACTCGTCATGATAAGGTTATGAGTTATTAGTACATTCCCATAATCTACCTTTATGTCTCCCCAACAAAAAAATTCCACATGGAGTTTTAGGCATAACATCAATACAACTTCTAGCATCATATTCTTGCTTCTCAGCTTTATCAATATTTCCAATAGTTTGGTCTTCAAGAAATATCACATCACGTCTTTTAATAATTTTCTAACCAACTAAATCCCACAACCTATAACCAAATTCTTCATATTATAACCAACAAATACACACAAATTTGGTCATTTATCAAGCTTGGACATCTTATCTCTTGGTATGTGAACCAAATCCATGTAACTAAACACTCAAGTAACTATAAGAGTCATATTTCCTCATATATACTTTGTTTGGAACATCACCATTATGTGGAACAAAAAGAAAAAAATTGATCAAATTCACTTCAGTTTTCATCATTTTACACCAAAAGGATTTCAATAACTTTTCATAAGATATCATACATATGATTTTTTTTCATTGATGACACAATTCATTTTCTCTCCAACTCTATTATGTTGAGGCGTATTTGAAAGAGTCTTCTCAAACTTGCCTTCATGCTCTATGCAATACTCTTCAAACGGGCCTCTGTACTCACCATCATTATCAACTCTGACACATTTCAACTTCATTCCTTTTTCTCTTTCAATACTTGCATGAAAGTGCATGAAAATACTAAGTACTTGGTCTTTAAAAGCCCAAATTTTTCTAAAGTGGTTGTCAATAAAATTAATAAAATATGATACACCACCTAAATATTTTTTCATATATCATGCAAAGATCAATGTAAACTAAATCTAGAATATTTTCCCTCCTATGAAGACCTCAACTATGAAAGGAAACACTATGTTGCTTACCACAAAAACAATAAGTGCAAGTTTTTAGAAAGGTATGTTTCAACAGAAGAAAGTTTTCATTTGCAAGAATTTTGAATCATTTCTAACTCAAGTGGCTAAGGCGTGGATGCCATAAATTAGTATATACATCTTAAACTGCATTCACTTCCTATTTGCATATGTTTGTAAGTACTATGTAAGGATTTAAGGAATGTTGCTTCTTTACTACCACTAGTGATCTTTAGCAATATTACATACGGCATCACTACCAAAGTAAGTGTGATAAACCCCCAATATCCAAAGTTTTGATCAAAATCAAGTTAAGATGAATATCAGGAACATATATCTCATTATTTAATAGAAATCTGCATCTAACGTCGGTTTGAGCCCAAACGTCTCTCATTCCAATAGTATTACAAACTCCTTTGTTTATCATTTTTATGGTGCCAAAGTCACCAACATTATAAGATGAGAAGAAATCATGCATACAAGTAACATGATACGTGGCTCCAAAATCAATAATTCAAGTTGAATATTACATGCAAGATTTATGGAATAATCATCATAAACAATGTAGACATCATTATCATGTGCAACTGCAATTGTGTCTTTATAATTTTTCTTCTCATTGTGTTTATCTCTTTCCCTTAAATATTCTTTTTTAAGGAACAAGTAATTTCTTTTTATGTGTCTCACATTGCCACAATTGTAGCATGTAACTTATTTTTTATAATTCTTGACTTGCTTCTTTACTTGCCGTGATTCTCAGATTTGCCACACTTATGAAAATTTCTAGTTTGCTTTCTTCCCTCTGGCTTCGCAACTAGAGCTTCAAATTGATTATGTAAAAGTCAAACCCCATTTTTTTCTTCCAGCTTCTTTATTAAGTGTGATATCTTGAACTATTGACATTATCAACATCTCATTCGGAGATGAATTAGTAAGTGTCACCACAAAAAATTCATAGTTATCAGGAAATGAACTTTGTAATAATAAGGCTTGCAACTCATCATTCAACTTAATATCAATAGTTGTCAATTGCTTTCGAGTATTTAGAAACACACATACGCTCCACCATTGAGTCATTATCCTTGTATTTAATATTAACCAACTTTCGAATCAAACATGCTTTATTTTGCACGTTCTTGTGCTCATACAACTCTTTTAATTCATTCCACATTTTTTTGACATCAGTTTCAACTTCAACATGTGAATATACACTTAAGTCCAACAATTGTATTATTATATCAATTGTCTTTCTATTCATCTTTTATTAATCAACATCAGATTTATCATTCGATTTACCTCTGTCCCCTTAATAAGATCATACAAATCTTTGTTGTATAACATGTCTTTCATAAGAGATTTATAGAGTGTATAATTAGTAGAATTAAGTTTAATCATATTGGACTCTTGATTTTTCTCTATTAAAATTGCACAAAATCAAATCAACCAAAGCTCTCAATACCATTTAATTGAGAAATAATAAAATAAATCCGCTCCTTTAAAGTGAAATATTCTTTACACTTGCGCAATTAAACATTCAACTAACAAAACTAATTCAATGACACAATAATAATCACATGAAAATTAAATAGATACAATAAAATTTCATTCAAAATGAAAGAATAAAAACTATAGAACCTAAAGCAATAAAACCTTCCGGTATACTGTAAAATAATTGATACACAAAATTCTTCCTACTAATACAAAGAAATATGAACCTTCACTGATGATGGAAAACAGAGACTAAAAAGCACTCTCACAAAACTGGGTATTCATAAGATTCTTACCTAATTCTAATGTGTATCTTTGTGTTATATAAGCTGTAAACATCGTTACGCCTACCCCCAAACTAGTTAGGTGCCAGACACACATGGCGCTCAAAAGTTGTCCAAAGTCCAAACAAGTATTATTTGCTGTCCTTATACTATAAGTCTCAAAACACTAAGATGAATTGGTGACTCTTTATTTCTTTATTTGATGACAAATTTGCTTTTAGAAAACATGTATTTGTACTACACGGACCTAGCACCAATGGTTGGTGCATAACATGATTGAATTCCGTAACCCAGTGGTATTTATTGCGTTTGAATTTTACTGATAAAAAGAAACAAAATTTCATCAAAAGAAATAAAAAGTGAAAGAAAATATTTATCATACTTTATTCCTCAGGATCCTATTATCCGATTTCAATAATGAGCAATTTCTTCTCACAATGAACATAAAGAAGCCTTAACTTTGGGGACTATCTAATCCCAAAACTTTACTTTACTTATACTTTTCTTTCACCCAACTTAATAAATATGAGTCACCAAACTTTCTATTGGTTGTGTTACAATAACATCAAAATCACTTATACTCCACTCTGCCACTTCATCTTTGTCACTCACAAATATCTCTGTCCCAGTATCAATTGATGTCCATATTCTTTTTGCAGGCGAACTGCCCGGATCCTGCACAATAAATTGTATGTTTAGATTCATAGTGAGGTAGACAAAATCACAGTATACCGTGTCTGTCATCCTATAAAACACAGACATAGATACGAGGCACGACACTGACACATTGACATAATGAATAAATTGAATGTAATCACAAGTGTCATTTCAGTGTCTGAGTGTCATTATAATTTCGCCAAACTCAATGGTAATAAAATGTATGTGATGTAATATGATGAGTCATGAGTTTCTAAAAATAGAGTGGTAATTAAATTATTGACCTGATAGAAGTAAAGTCTACTTGATAGGCCACCAACATCAAGTTCCCAAGTCCTTGCATCACCAACCCAACCATCACCTTTTTTAATGGGATAACCATACTCACCCCAAATAGGATGAGGCAACAACTGAACAATCTCTTGTGCTTGAGGATTACTATAAGGATCACAAGTACTCACAGGTTGCTCCAAATGCTGAGCATTGCCTGGAGCACAATAATAGTGATAAGCTGAATAAGGGAAATTGACAGTGTCATTTCTGAATATCTTTCTGTTATCTGGTGTGATGTGAAATGGTGGGCAATTGCCTAAGCCTGTAGGGCTGCACCAAGCTGGAGTTTCTGGATTGATGATCATTTCACTGTATCTAGTGACATCAGTTACTACATCTCCATCACATGGAGCACCATTGTTCTTCCAACAACTTCCCATGTCCAAAAGGTAGAATTGACTCTTGGATCCTCCTCCCTTTTTGATATCTAAGGTTAATTTCACCTTGAAGTTTGGTGACTCTAGAAGCTGAATTATAAACCCAAATGGTTAGTTAGTTTTGTCTAACCGAACCAAATACATTAGAAGAAATTAAAATGCTTATAAATAAACAGTCATTTATCCAGTTAAGTCAACTCAGTTGATAGCTGAACAGAGACATCAGATTGCAGAGGCGCAGGTTTGGGTTCAAACCCGCGACACCCCACTTAGATTCTGAAGAAAAGATTGGACTTACAGTTTTAACCATTCCCCTTGTGTCATAATGGTAACCTCCAGAGAATCCTCTAGTTGCATCAGCTCTTAGGTAAAGCATCAACCAAGGGTATTTCTTTGAAGTCTTTAGCTTATGTTTAAACAACCAACTACCAACATTAACTTTCTTCTCCCAAACTACCTCATAATAAGAGAGATTATTATTATTATTATTATTACCAAGTCCACTATTTCCACAACTAGAATCCAAATCATAAGTACCATTAAATCCTCCTCTCATTATACCATCTTTCACCTGTGTCCATTGATGACACAAGATGGGTTGGTTCATGCATCCTGTTCCAAAACAAGGAAACCTTCCAGGACTAAAAGGCGGAACCTTTTTACCATCTTTAGGACATAAACCAGACCTACTGTCATAGTTTCCATTTTTCAACATTATCATCCAAAATTGCCATGGCCTTGGTGTGTCATCAACCTCACATAAAGAACCTAAATAAATTTCCTTCTGAACAGCATACAGGTCTATGTTGTTTATTTCTTCTGGTCTGACACCAGGTAATGGATCCCCAACACCAAGCTTGTTATCTTTTTCTGTCACCTTATGAATAAGAGAACCTAGCCATACAACAACAAAAATTGAAACATTGAGGACTTACATGAAATTTAAGAGACTTTGATGTTATTAAGGTTACCTTGTGAGAGATCAAAACATTGTGCAGCTCTTGGGCTACCCATGTGAGGAGCTTCTTGACCAACTTCATTGCAAAAGTTCCAAGCTTCAAAGGCTACCCTTAGGCCATCTCTTTGCATTCCTGGGTCTCCTACAGCTGAGACATTGCTCTGAGACTCAGCTGTGGAGACAAGAAAGGCACTGAAAAGAAGTACATTGGTTAACACAAACAACTTGGGAAGTTGTTTCTCCATTGGCTTTTTTCCTCAAAGGCAAAGGTGCATGGTGGAGGGTCTGATTCTTATGTTAGGAGCACCTTCCAATGGCTTTTTCCCCATATTTATTCTACTTTTTGTTGAAAGGAATTGAATCAATTGTATTTTACTCAATGAGTGTGTAGTTTCATTTATTATTGATTATTATAGTAAGTATTATTTATTATTAATAAAAGTTAGAACCGCGGATGTATCACTATTATAAGGTGAATGATGTTTTGTTCCTTTCCCTCTAGTCCCCACCCCTTTTTCCTTTTTGTTTGTTTTATTTATTGTGTAGAAAAGAAGTCTTTGTCCATGTTAACGATTTTTGTTTGGAGGATTCATATACACACAAAAAAAGGAGAATGAGGTGGTGTAACATTAAAGAGTATTTTTGAGAAAATAAGCACACATAATTTTTACACGCAAAAATTCGGATGCGTAGAATAAAAAATAATGATAATTAATTAAATGACATCAAATAATAAAAATAATAATAGGTGAGAATATAGAGAAATTATTTATTTAGTTCGATCAAATTAATTTATGTTGAGAGAAATAACAATTATATATGTTACTACAAGAGATTATGATATAAGTTATAAGAAAATAATCTTTGAAGTTCTCAAACTAAACATTATTTTTTACTCAAGTGTTTTTCAATTCTTAATATACAAATTATACAAATCCAACGTGTATTTAAAGTGTTTCTCAAATCCCGTTGACAACCCCAAAACACTGTCAAACCCCAAGAATATAATCATAAGAATCTCTACCATTTGTTTTGTTGGTGTAAGCCCTAGAGGCCAATACTTTTGGTACTTGTATCGAATTATTTTTTAATAATAAAAAACTTTTTCTTTATTATGTTTGTTTAATAAAGTCCCTAAAATAGCTAGTCCGTTTAATGTATCAAGTGTGACTTAATCATGAGATCACATTAAACATAAGGACATTATTCTTAAAGTATCCGTAGTCGAGCTTTATTGTGAAGTGGGATAACATTAAAGCATTAAGACTATTATGTATATAAACTGATGATCACATCTCATGGATCATGGATAAGGAGTTATCAAGTCTTAAACATAGGTATGAATGTTAAGAGTAATATTTATACTGGATTGATCCGCTATGAGAATACTATATAGAATGTTATGCAAAGTGTTATAAGTTATTCTCATGGTAATAATGGTGTATACCACCCTTCGACCTGAAACCACTATGGACCCTAGATGTAGAGTTGAGTGCCTTATTGTTGATCAAATATTGTCCGTAACTGGATGACCATAAAGGCAGTTGATGGGTACTCCACGAAGTATGCTAAGGGACATGAGTGACCTAGATGGAATTTACCCATCCTGCGTAACAGGATAAATGTCTATGGGCCCAATATTGAACTGGACAAGGATGACACGGTTTATGCCTTGTGTTCAATATAGACATAAGGGAAAAGGGGTAATTGTACACATAAGTATTATCACAAAAGGATTTGTCAGATCACATGACATTTTCGTATCTTGGATAGCAGCGATGTGTTGCTAGATACCGTTCACTGTTTATTATGTTAAATACATGATTTAATATAATTGTCAATGCCGCGAAAACCTACAGGGTCACACACAAAAGGACGGATTGATGAGAGATAGAGTAACTAAGGAACACCGTAAGATACGGTGCATTTAAGTGAATTGTGGAACATCGTAAGGTACGGTGTACTTAAGTAGAATACGAAATATGGTAAGGTACCACGCGCTTAAGTGATTTTGGCATATTATAAGATATGGATCACATACACTTAAGTGGGCTTTTTAGCTTATAACCCACACAAGTGGTTCTATAAATAGAACCCTTGTGCAAAAGCATTTGAGCAGTTGCAATTTCGTTTCTCTCTCTATCTCACTCAAAGCCTTCATTCGTAGCAGCTCACACTGAGATTGAAGGAATCTGTTCGTGTGGACTGAGGAGAGGCGTTGTCATCGTTCAACGTTCGTGATCGCTCTGTAGATCTGCATCAAAGGTTACAATCGCCACAAGAGGTAACGATTCTATCACTGATCATGCTCATTCGTAAGGATCACTAAAGGAGAAATTTTAAACTCCGCTGTGTCGCATCGCGCGAAAAACCGGCGGGAAAAGAAAGAAACAACAGAGCCGCCACCGTGCGTTATTTATCCCAAAAGAGGGAAAGGAAACGCTCGAAGTAAACCTGGGAAAGAACATGGTCTCGCGACCAAAGAGGATGGGTTCGGGAGTCGGTTATGCGAAGGGAAGATGTTAGGCACCCTACGCATCCGTAGTACTCTACGGGATCCACGCACAAAAGGAAGGAAAATTGGTTGCTATAACACTGCTCAAACACACACACACTGGCTGAAAGAAACGAAAGAGACTGACTGAAACTGACTCGGCAGGATGTCGCATCCTGGGCCTACTTAGTCTATCAGGCATAGACATCAGAGTCGAAGTAGCTCGGACTGGGGAAACGACACATGCTCGCTAGGATATCGCATCCTATGCATACGTATCTTCTCGGACGAGAGAAGAATCAGAGCATTCGTAGCTCGGCTGACACGCACACAAACAAACAAGACACAGGCAAACGTGGAGCCTGAATGCCAATCGATGGACTTACATCAGCATCCGAACCTAAACACACGCACACTGGAACCCAAATGCCACTCGATGGACTTACATCGGCTTCCAAGCACACAACAACACAACAAGTTAATAGGGAGTCGGGGACTCAGCCTATAACTGTCAAACAAACACAAAAGAAAAGAAAAGGCGCCCGGAGAGATCAGCTCAATCTCCTGCCTACATACTTCATCTGGTGTGAAGATCAGGGCGATGTAATTCCCCTACG
Source organism: Lathyrus oleraceus (assembly GCF_024323335.1). Classification (NCBI taxonomy): domain Eukaryota; kingdom Viridiplantae; phylum Streptophyta; class Magnoliopsida; order Fabales; family Fabaceae; genus Lathyrus; species Lathyrus oleraceus. The sequence goes on along the minus strand of NC_066584.1, from coordinate 350,652,836 downwards.
CAGGGACAAAGGATTCTAGCCTAACCAGATAACAGAGGGAGACACAACACTAGGGAGACTACGACTCGAGCCTAGATGTTGTCATGCAAAGTCAACCCTAAGTTAAGGTTTCTAGCTAAATGGCACGAGGGCCAACCTATCCTAGACAAGGCTTGCACAGGAAGCAAGGGTCTCAATTGCAACTAGGGCAAGAGAAAGGGGAGGTCTCAATTGCAACTAGGGCGAGAGAAGAGAATTAGTGTTAGTGGTTAGTCAAACTCGGCAAGACATCGCGTCTCGTGCCTACGTATCTCATCTGAACATGAGAATCAGAGTTGCCGTAGTTCGGCTACGGAGGGGAAAAAGACTCGATTGCAACTAGGGCAAGAGAAAGGGAAGATCTCAATCGCAACGAGGGCGAGAGAAAGGATCGCAACGAGGGCGAAAGCAAACAAGGATTAGCTGTTAGTCGTTAGTCAAACTCGGCAAGACATCGCGTCTCGTGCCTACGTATCTCACCTGAACGTGAGAATCAGAGTTGCCGTAGTTCGGCAGAACAGCTCTAAGCATGGTTCACACAAGGGTTAAGCCACACAGACTTGACTTGCACAGGAAGCAAGTCAAGCACAACCTACCTTGCACAAGGGCAAGTCTAAGCTAAACCTAAAGAGGCAAAGCAAACAGGCAATCACAATCACAAGAAGCACACTCTATATGCATACAAGAGGCTCAAGCAAAAGGTTAGGCACTAGGGCCAACTGGAATAGGGTAAGTGTTGCTCTTAACCTTGCCATTGAGAGGCTAAGGTGAAGCAGATGAATAGGAGATGAGGGGTGTGCCTCATTGCTTCTATCCCCGATCAGGGAGAGCATGTAAGAAAGTGTGGGAGTTCAGAAAGTAGGAACTCTCTCCACATTATTGACTCGATTAGATCTTGGGTATTTATCTCCATGCTTCAACCATGTGATGGGAGCAAGGAGAGGACACACTGAATAGTGGGGGATAGATTGCATATCCCTACCTTCCACCAATTGCCTCAAATGAGGACTTTTCCTACTTAGGACAAATTTAAACACACACAGGCATTGCCTCTTAAGGAGGACTTCAGACAGTTTGCCCGGTCAAATAACAGACCGGGTCTCCAGACTACATGAAGAAGAAAGGTTTATACCTCAAAGCAAATGCTAAATAGCAAAGGCAAGCAAGCAAGTTCAAAGAACTTAAGCAACTAAAGTACCTGAAAAAGTCAAACTTATTAGCAAACAGATCAACAGTCAAAATCAAAGGAAATGGATAAACAGTCAACCACAGGAGGTCAACTGTGCAAAGCAAGACTCAAGTTACATGAGTCACCTACAAAACAAAAGGTTAGCACAATATAGACAAACAAACATCAATCAAATTGGTATGATCTTGGAAGCACTATGCTCAACCTGAAACAGATGAACTCAACATAAGTCCAAAGGACCACTAGGGCTAGCCTAGGGTCAAAGATGAAAGAAAAAGTCAAGGCAGCAAGGAAAAGTCAACTCAAAGTTAAAGTCAACCAATTAGAAAGCAATCACAATTGGGCCCACAATCATATCATGCATCATTATCATTTCATGTACAAAGGGATGCAAAGCATGGCAAAGAAAGCACACAAAAAGTCAACAGTAAGACTTGCATCAAAAGTCAACCCAAGCATTATCAAAAATCACCAAATAAATCACACTCAATCCTAACATCTAACATGGTATACATGTAAAATTTCATAGCATTTGGATGAGAGGAAAGCAGTCAAGTAAAATCATGAAGTCAAACCAAATTCAAGTAAGCATGGTGAAAGTCAACAAGCATGGGTCAACTTCAAAAAATCATATCAATTTGAAAACAGAAGAGAAATGAATGAGATTAACACCAATGCAAAGCTTGACATGTCTAGTTTTCACATATGAAATTTCATGATCATGTGATATGTTATGAGAATTTCCCAAAGGATTTGGCAAGGCATAGCACAAAAAGTCAACAGATGACCAAGCATGGAAGAAAATTCTCACATAAATGGAAAACAGCAAGATTAATTCCAAGAAAATTCATACATCAATTAGACATACAAGGGATCATTCATGCAAAATTTGGAGTCATTTGGATGTGGGGAAGTGTGTGAACAAAATTTGTGAAAATACATGATCATGGTATGACACCCAATGCAATACACAACTTCAAAAATTCATAACTCCCAATCCACCAATGATAAATGCACAAAGTCTATATGGAAATGAAGGTCAAGGAGTCTATTTTCACCACAAAAAATCTCAAAGGCATTGGATATAACATGAGTATTTCACAATTGAAATGGCCAAGGGTATCATTCATGCACACATGTTGAGAAAATAATTGTCAATTAAAAACCAACCAATGGAAAATTAATTAAAATTCACAATTAAATTCTAGACTCATTTGTGAACATGTGTAAAAAATTTCATAATTTTTTGATGAAAAATGAAGGAGAAATTAATTTGTGGAAGATGGATAAACATTGGGGTGAAAACATGAACAAAAGCAAGACAAATGGTCAATACAAGGGTCAACCGTGGCATTGTGGTAAATATGCGTGCCACTTAGTAAAACGGCAGCGTTTCAGGGGCGCCCAGGAAATGTCCTGATTGGCCCGCCCCAATGAAACAGTGGCAATAACAATCAACAGCCAATCAACATTGAAAATCTGGGTTCTCACACAATAAACCCTAGGGTTTTAGAAACAGGGCATTGGCATTCTTCTTCATGCAAAATTTCGACCAAACCAACAACAGCATAGCATTAATAAATTAACAGGTCACGACTCATGCACACCAAGTATCATGCATCATCAGCCAACAACAACATAGCAGAATCATGAGGGTTTTTTTTTGGCAGAGCTATGTTCAAATACAACAATGTTCATTCATCTTCAAACTAAATCAAAATTTTCATATGTCCAGAACAGCAAATCACATGCATCAATGGCATCATCAGACCAAACATAACACAAATATGGTATGCACTTTCATTAAACCGGCTCAAGCAGAACAAATCGAGTGAAAACAAACTTCACACAACATATTTCAAATCACAATATCTTGCAGTATACTGGACCATTTTAGTTCATTCAAAGCTTAAATCAACCTACTGAACAAGATCTACATGGAACATGGCATGGCTTTGGATAATAAGGAATTCGAAAAAATACCAATGATGGAGCAATCTGATGATGCAGTGGTGTATTGAGGGTATTGTGTTGAAACAGATGCTCTATTGCCCTTGCAATGATGGAGAATGGAGTTTCCTTGGCTCAAATACGCTTGGAGATGAACAAACAATGATTTGCCATGGTTGATAGCTTGAAAAATGCAGAACAAAAGGAGGTGCTCCAGTTGACAAATGATGCTCAAAAGCACTCCCAAACAAGGTTTAGATGATGGAGGTAGCAAGAGTTACTCGTGTGCTCTGAGGTTTTTTGCTCAAAATGTGGCTCGAGCAAAAAAAATGCAGTTGAGAGAGAGAAGAGTATTCTGGTTGTAGGCTGTGTAAAATTAGGGTTTGAAGTGACAGAAAACAATGCTTATATTGTCTGTTTAGTCTTTTGTTAATCAAGTGTTAACCCAAACTTAACTTAATGAATCTACTGCCAAAATGCTAAGCTGCCTCTAAGTGGATGGAGAGGTGTGAAATTGGCGCGGGCTGGGCTTGGCATTGGCTGCAAAATGACTAACAAATTTGCTGTTTTGGATTACTTCATACATTGCTAGCTTTGTTTCACCTATGTGACTTCATTTGCCAAAATTCCAATTATGAACATTGCATATGGAGGGTGTGAGCTTGTGGTCGAATGGGCCTTGAAAATAGGCTGCAAATAGACCATGTTTTGCTGTTTGCTATATGCTTGTGGAATGCTAACATTGCCTTGCCTATTTGAAGTCATTTTGCTCATTTGATCAACTTTGCAATTTGGTCCAAAAATGTTAGCAAAAGGGTGGTATGAACATGGTTTTATGCTTGGAACATGTCACAAATAATGTATGGAGCATTTCCCAATTGGCCAATTGTTCACAAAGTCCAAAAATCAAAAAGTCAAAGTTTGGTCAAACTTTGATTTTAAATGAAAAAGGTCCAAAAATGCCATTTTGATTGGCAAGGTTTTAGGTCATGAAGTTTATATTTTTGGAAAGAGGATGAAAAATGTGGTTTGTAGGAAAAAACCCCACCAAATTTGGCCTTATGGTTTGAGAGTTATGGCTTGTTGAAGTTCAAAAATTGGTGAAAATGATTTGATCATATCTTGACAACCACACATGGGATTTGAGAGTTCTTGGACTTTTTGAAAATGGGAGAACAAGATCTTCAACTTTCATGTTGGGCAAAAATTCATTTGAAGCTTGTATCATGATGCAAGTTGAGGATCAAGAAGTTTCTATTTTTGGCAGTTGAAATTACAGGTCCACTTTCTATTTTGGGAAATTTTCTGATTGGCTTCAAATTCTTACATGATGTTGATTCCCATGACACATGAGACCTATTAGGACATGAATAAGCTCCTTCAAACCATTTCCATCCATCAGAACCAAAGAATCAACCACAGTTGACCAACTTTGACTTTCTAGGGTTTTGGACTTGACTGTGCACTTCTGATGAATTCCAAACCCTAATTCCTTGAGACCTTGACTTCAAATGATGCCCCAAGACATATGAACTCTTGATTATTGACCATGGTGCCCAAATTCCACAAGAATGGCCACCATCCACTGCTTTGACTGATTGTTGATTGTTTAGGGTTTTCTGCCTGCCTGTGCATTGACTGATGACCTCTGAGCCTTCAACCCTTGACTTGAACACTTCAAAAAGACCCCCAAGGCATGTGAACTTGATGGGCAAACCCTAGGGCTTTGATTCCTTGAGAAACATCCTTGCTTGATTGGTTGACTGACCTCCTGATCAGTTTGACCTAATTCTTGACTTGCTTGCTCTTGAGGCAACTGGGGACAATGCAATGCTATGCAATGTATCATGATATGCTATGACCTAAATGAGATGGTATGTACAATGATAGGTGCAAATTTGAGGTGCTACAGCTGCCCCTATTCAATCAGCTGGGAACCCGAACGGATGATAGCAGTGGCTGTCAGACTTTCAGGGTAAACAGGGATTGAATACTAAAGAACCGTAGAAATTTGCACCGACTGGATATAATACAAGAATGCCTGTCAGGATCGGCAAAGAAACAGTCTTGAAAGAACAGTCCGTCTGGAACGGAAAAGAAATCGGCCTGAACACCGAAACAGAAAACGTCGACCTGGATACCAAAATAAATGGTAACACAGGGATAACCATGGCTTGAGCGCCGCAAGTCAGTTTGAATACTGAGCATCGGTGTGTGAGAGATTTGATGTCAATCTGAAACGTCGGAGATTGGCCTGATCGCCACCTCGGTATGAATACCGGAAGATTGGCCTGAGTGCCAAAGCGTGAATTGGTTGGTGTTCCAAAACACTCAACATCCTGAAGAGGGCTAGAAAAGCAGTCTTGTTAAAGGATGGACATTCGATTTCACCAGAAATACGAATCTTACTCGGCTGGGGAGGACGACTTCGACCCAAGAGCGCATGAGATATATTATCTATAGCCGTCAGAACGTAGATAATAACCTCGCATGGAAGATTATCCATAACCGGTTTGCAGGTTGTTAGATGGATAAACGACCAAAAACATCCTGAAGAGAGCAAAGGCAAACTTGTTAAAGGATGAACATTCGATTCCACAAGGAATACGAATCTTACTCTGCTGGTGATAACAATCGAAAGATTGACCAAAGAGCGCATGAGATATATTATCTATAGCCGTCAGAACGTAGATAATAACCTCGCATGGAAGATTATCCATAACCGGTTTGCAGGTTGTTAGATGGATAAACGACCAAAAACATCCTGAAGAGAGCAAAGGCAAACTTGTTAAAGGATGAACATTCGATTCCACAAGGAATACGAATCTTACTCTGCTGGTGATAACAATCGAAAGATTGACCAAAGAGCGCATGAGACATATTATCTATAGCCGTCGGAACGTAGATAATACCCTCGCATGGAAGATCATCCATAACCGGGTTGTAGGTTGTTAAATGAATAATCGACCGAAAACATCCTGAAGAGAGCAAAGGCAAACTTGTTAAAGGATGAACATCCGATTCCACAGGGAATACGAATCTTACTCTACTGGTGATAACAATCGAAGGATTGACCAAAGAGTGCATGAGATATATTATCTATAGCCGTCAAAACGTAGATAATACCCTCGCATGGAAGATCATCCATAACCGGGTTGTAGGTTGTTAAATGAATAATCGACCGAAAAGAAAGGCATCGGGTACCAGGAATAGGTATGCAAAGATGACCAATCAAAAGAGGATAAAGTTGCTTACTCGGAGCAAGTATCCAAAAAGAAGTGGAAGACCCAATGGGGACAATACTGCTTGATCAAGGCAAGTATCCAAAGGGGAAAAGAGTATCAATATCACAGACCGGATACTGATAACTGCAAAGAGGGGATTACATCTACCGGTTTGTAGGCAGAAAACCACGAAAAAGTAACCAGTCATCATCGGGATGAGCACAAAGGGTTAATTCCAACAAGGGGATGAAAGTGGGATTTTACAACTACCAGCTAGTGGGTAGAAAACCACAAAGATAGGACTTACAGCTACCGGTTCGTAGGTAGAGGCCAACAAACAGAACGAACCACAAAGGTTACCTCTGCTAGGGGATGAAAGTGGGATTTTACAACTACCGGTTTGTAGGTAGAAAACCACAAAGATAGGACTTACAACTACCGGTTTGTAGGTAGAGGCCCACAAATTCCGCTGAGGATAAGATGAATGAGTGCCGGTTAGTGAGCAACTATTCATTTATGCCCCAGGGAAGCACAAGAAACAGTCGACGGGGAGCCAGTTTAGGATCGATCCAAAAAGGCAGACTGAACAAGACTCATCCTAATGAGGAAAGAACTCAATAGGGAAAACCCATCCCGTGTAGGGAGGGAACAGAAGCAACCGTCATCCACGAGGATGTATCTCAGTGGGGAAATGGCAGGAAAGGATAGACACTTTCTGCTTAAGGGGTAGACTCTACATGGAGAGATCAAACACGCCCATATTTGCTTGAGGAAAAACTACTGGAGAGATTCGTGTCAACAAATAGCAAGAGATAACCATCAACAGATACACGGCAACAGCTGCAACATGAGTATCTGAATGCTATGATTATGCATGTATGCATTATGCATGATGAATGTATGATGAATGTCGACAAACAGACATGTTCAACACGCGGGTCCAGGAATCAACCGTCCGGAGAGAAAACCAAAATCGTCATCCTGCAGGGGAGGAAGAGCCATGAGAGGCTTCTGGAGGGATCGTCAGTCACAACTGGAGAACAGAGTTCAACATACAGGCGTACGCGCCACAACAACTCGTGCTGGAAATCAGAGATACCAAGGAGCAACCAGATCTCTGATGAGGATACATAGGCATTGAGAGAGCTCATCATGCCAACAACTCCGCTGAGGGATCCATCTGAGGGAATGCCGGATTATGGGGATGTCGATCCTCCAAATACTGCATCTTCAAAGAAAAACACCCGCGTTGGGGGAGAGAGGAAGACTACTCTGTTGGAGAGAGCGAAAGTTGGAGTTTTCAGTAAACACTCTGCTAGGGGAGCTGCCCCACAATAATGTCCGAAACAGCAAACTTGCTGAGGATGCCCCACGATAGGGCTCAAACAGCACTCTACTGGGGATGCCCCACAATAGAGCTAACTGGGATTTGGAGGAAGAATCTGTACTGCCGGGAACATGAAGATGAACAACCTCAGACGACATTGCATCGGGCAACTTCACTGAGGAGAAACCATACGAGGTTCTGCAGGACAAAGACACAGTCATGCTCGAGATACGAACAATTGTCTTACCTGTTGGTAATCATACCACCCCCGGGAGAGCACTGTGGGTCTCCTAAGTATTCTTCCATCATTGTGAATGTTCACTTTGTTTAAGAACAATTTTTTTTGAAAAATTTGTTTATTTTGAAAACAATGATACTTTATCAATTAAAGCATGCAAACATTTGTTGAGTTGAAAAATAAATAAGAGTGCAAATAATTGAATAAAAGCTCAAATTGGTGTGATGGAATGGTAGTCTGCAAAGGGCGAGACTCCATAGATCTGTACAAGTTTGAAATCGGTGATATATATTGGAGAGGGCTACATTGAACATAATGACCTTTCCTCTACCATTCTGAATTTTCGATGTATTCAAAGCTTCAGTCGACGATGAATCGAGAATCCCTGACGGATGACAGATATAGGGCACAGTCTTGTCAAGATGCAGTTACTTGCCAAATCCCTAATTTTTGCCTAGATTGCCCCAGTGTGAGGTGTTCAATCTAGCAGGATGCGAATTCTCTTTTTTTTCAATGTCTCTAACTTTTGCCTGGATCGCCCTTTCGGGTTTTCAATCCACCGAGACGCTCCTTTTTGCCTAAGTCGCCCTTTGGGGTGTTCGACTTATCGAGCTTTTGCTTTTTTTTTTTTTTGTTTCTAGGCGAAGTATTTCTTGACTGCATCTGGAATTCACAGGACGAGTGAACTTCTCCATCCATTGTTGTAAGTGTCGAGACATTGCCTGAAGAGGCTCTCTTGTCAACACAATGGACTTTCATAGCTTGGAGTTCACTTGCCCCTGGAATCGGGCACGAAAGACAAGACTTTCTTGAGCACTAGGTCCCTCGGAACACACGAGGCTTGATCTTCTTGTTGAATGCTTTTTCACTCTCTGCTGATACGACTGACCATGACACATGGCAGTTGATCTTTTCCTTTCGATCGAATTCAGCATCAGCCAACTTGGGACTTTGAGGGTGCTATTTTTCTTTTGTTTTTTCTTTTGATTTTGCTTTTGATTTTGCTTTTGATTGATTTTTTTTGATTTGATTAGGTTTTGCACCCTCCTCTTTCTTTTTCTTTTTTTTCTTGATTTTTCTTTTTTTGATTAATGCCCCAGTTGACTGTTCTGCTGATTCTCGAGATGCAGCTGAGTGATCTTCTTTTCTTGCCCAAGAAGTCGGGAAGTCTCGTCAGGAATCCCTTCAACATCATCTTCGTCCGCTTCGAATACAGGGAATTCAAAATTGGGAGATGACGTCCGATCACTATGTTCAATGGGTTTAAGAAACAACCTGCATAATGATTTTGATATGAAAAGCTTTTTGAAAAACAAACAAGACAATCGTTATGCAGATGAAAAGATTGCTTTTATTCTTGTTTTTTAAGGTTTTTTGTGATCACCAATTTCATGCAAAAAGCGAAAAGGGAAAGCAAATGGAAAAACAAATGTTTAAACATGAATTTATTTGAATGAAAATATCATTGCACAAAATGTTGCCAACAATGCCATCACTTCTCCTTTTGGCATGGGAGAAGGGCTTTTTAAACAAAGTGAAAAGACTCTGACGTAAAAACAACTGTAGGAACGCCCACAGTGACCCAATTGCGATAGATCCCACCAGGGATGACAACTGTCAATATCTTTTGCATCGGCAGCTTCTGATTTTGAACAACCCTCTTGAAAACCTCAGAAGAACAAACACCGACAGCCCGGGACTTGTTACCTTCAAGCTTGATTAGCACTGGGACCTAAGTCCTCCAGGATAAGAATACCTGACCTCACCAGATCTTGAACCTTCATCTTCAGCTGAAAGCAACTGTCCACATCATGACCAGGAGCACCCGAATGATACACACACTGCTGCTCAGGCCTATACCACCACCGAGGGTTGTCGGGTATGGGAGGCGGGTCTCTGGGAGTGATCAAGTTCCGCTCTATCAGAGTGGGATACAGTTCGGCGTAGGACATGGGGATTGGATCAAAAATGATCTTCTTCCTCTCATTACTTGTACCAGCTTGATTATCCATTGGAGGCTGGAGAGCCTGTTGCTGAGGACGAGGTTGTGGAGTCTGATACTGCTGAGTTGGTCTTCTCAGCTGTTGTTGAGTTCGATTTGCTGGGATAGTCACAGCAGCGACTTGCCGATATGGTCCTCTATTTGCACTCCTTCGACGGTGCACAGCATTTGTTTCATTCTCTCCCCTTTTGGGTGCCCCAGAGTATAGCTTCTTAGAATTGGAAGAGTTTGAAGAGCCAGGATCTTGTATCCTTCCTGCTTTGATGAGGCTTTCAGTTCGTTCTCCACAGACGACAACATCTGAAAAGCTACTGAACGGGCAACTTCCCAAACGATCCATGAACACACCTTGCAAGGTTCCAATGAACATGTCAGTCAGCTCTCTCTCCAGCATCGGAGGTCGCACTCTGGCAGCTAGCTCACGCCATCTTTGAGCATACTCTTTGAAACTCTCCTTGTCTTTCTGATACAAGCTCTGTAACTGAGTTCTGGTTGGAGCCATGTCCATATTGTGCTTGTACTGCCTGAGGAAGGCCTCACCCAAATCTTTCCAGCTTCTGACTGATTCTCGCTTCAGATCCATGTACCAGTCCAAAGATGCCCCAGATAGACTATCTTGGAAGAAGTACATCCACATCTTTTCATCATCAGTGTAAGCAGATATCTTCCTGAAGTAAGCTTGCACATGGGTGCGAGGACAGGAAGTGCCATTGTACTTGTCGAAAGAGGGTGCTTTGAATTTGTATGGGATCTTCAACCCTTCCACCAGACCCATGTCGGTCACATCGAACCCAAGGGAATTCTGACATTCCATGACTCGGATTTTCTCAGCAAGAGCATCCACTTTTCTGTCCCTCTCTTCGGTTTTCACAACATCATAGTCCTCACTGAGGAGAGTAAACGTGTCCTCTTGTTGGTTGACAAACGGAGCTGGATGACGAATCGGAGCCCGGGTAGCTCTGACATTGACCTCTGCAGCAAGAGGTTGTCCATTGATTCTTATACCCTCAAGTTCATCCCCGACGGCATAGTCGTTAGTGGGAGCAGCAACATTGATAGTCTCATGAGCGGGTGCAGCAACAGGCGAAGCACGGTTGGATGTTGGAATCACAACTTCCTGTCTCTGGGCTAAGGCACGCAGCTCCTCTTGCCCCTGAACAACCCCTTGCATCATTGTCATGAACTGGGCCATGTTTGCCCTCATCTCGGCCAGTTCTGTCTGAACCTGATCCATACTTCTCTGTTGATTGAGCCTGGTTGAATACCGGTGTGGACGACGATCAGCAATCCTGTCTCAGTCAAAACCCAAAGTGAGAAGCCACGTCCCCAAACATGTCTGTAATGCAAGGATGATATGTACATGATATGCGTATGATGCGGATGCTATTTTGTTATGAATGATCCTGGAAAGGATATGAGTATGCGAGTTAACTTTTTTTCATTTTCATGCATTACTATTTTTTTGAAAATAAACATGCTATGATGCAAATGATGTAGCCAAGACTGGCCAGGCTGTGCATCGCTGAACACAGGGTCAAAGGTCCGGCTTGAACTGGGAGTTGCAATCCATCTGAACCCCAAAGTTATCTGGTCAACTGTTATCTGAACAGGTACCCTCAAATTCAGCTCAGGGATCCGAAATAAACGGAACCCTCTGATCAATGCCAGGGTCAAACCTCCGGCGTCCAGAAATAAAGATCCATAAATCAGGCTGAACCAAAGTCACCAACAGTCACCATCTGTACCTGTAATAATGATCAAACCCCTCCCCACTCACGGGTGTCATCTAGGCCAGGGTAAGGTCGAGAGAAACGCAGGATAAATAACCTTTCGCAGAATATTATCCTGTGCACACCCGATGTATGCACCGATAATACCCCACCAGGGTCTGAACTGCTCGTGATATCAATGTTCTGCTAAGTGGCGACATACCACCCGCTTCCCATGAATCACTCTATTCCTAGGTTTCCTAGATTTCACTCATAGCCTGGGTATTGGGCCTTTTACCTCAAGTAATCCCCCCCAAACAGAGAAACACAGCCTCAAAGCAGATGAATATGAATGAAAGAATGCAAACATAAGTGTACACAATAAATGCAAACAGTAAAGGTACATATATACAATGAATGCAATAAAATACAATAAGCAGAAAGCAACCAAAACCCTAATCCTAGAGAGCGCTAGGAGAGACTCGCTCAGGGAAGATGGACCAGCATAGGTCAACTTCTCTATGTCCCCAGCAGAGTCGCCAGCTGTCGCATCGCGCGAAAAACCGGCGGGAAAAGAAAGAAACAACAGAGCCGCCACCGTGCGTTATTTATCCCAAAAGAGGGAAAGGAAACGCTCGAAGTAAACCTGGGAAAGAACATGGTCTCGCGACCAAAGAGGATGGGTTCGGGAGTCGGTTATGCGAAGGGAAGGTGTTAGGCACCCTACGCATCCGTAGTACTCTACGGGATCCACGCACAAAAGGAAGGAAAATTGGTTGCTATAACACTGCTCAAACACACACACACTGGCTGAAAGAAACGAAAGAGACTGACTGAAACTGACTCGGCAGGATGTCGCATCCTGGGCCTACTTAGTCTATCAGGCATAGACATCAGAGTCGAAGTAGCTCGGACTGGGGAAACGACACATGCTCGCTAGGATATCGCATCCTATGCATACGTATCTTCTCGGACGAGAGAAGAATCAGAGCATTCGTAGCTCGGCTGACACGCACACAAACAAACAAGACACAGGCAAACGTGGAGCCTGAATGCCAATCGATGGACTTACATCAGCATCCGAACCTAAACACACGCACACTGGAACCCAAATGCCACTCGATGGACTTACATCGGCTTCCAAGCACACAACAACACAACAAGTTAATAGGGAGTCGGGGACTCAGCCTATAACTGTCAAACAAACACAAAAGAAAAGAAAAGGCGCCCGGAGAGATCAGCTCAATCTCCTGCCTACATACTTCATCTGGTGTGAAGATCAGGGCGATGTAATTCCCCTACGCAGGGACAAAGGATTCTAGCCTAACCAGATAACAGAGGGAGACACAACACTAGGGAGACTACGACTCGAGCCTAGATGTTGTCATGCAAAGTCAACCCTAAGTTAAGGTTTCTAGCTAAATGGCACGAGGGCCAACCTATCCTAGACAAGGCTTGCACAGGAAGCAAGGGTCTCAATTGCAACTAGGGCAAGAGAAAGGGGAGGTCTCAATTGCAACTAGGGCGAGAGAAGAGAATTAGTGTTAGTGGTTAGTCAAACTCGGCAAGACATCGCGTCTCGTGCCTACGTATCTCATCTGAACATGAGAATCAGAGTTGCCGTAGTTCGGCTACGGAGGGGAAAAAGACTCGATTGCAACTAGGGCAAGAGAAAGGGAAGATCTCAATCGCAACGAGGGCGAGAGAAAGGATCGCAACGAGGGCGAAAGCAAACAAGGATTAGCTGTTAGTCGTTAGTCAAACTCGGCAAGACATCGCGTCTCGTGCCTACGTATCTCACCTGAACGTGAGAATCAGAGTTGCCGTAGTTCGGCAGAACAGCTCTAAGCATGGTTCACACAAGGGTTAAGCCACACAGACTTGACTTGCACAGGAAGCAAGTCAAGCACAACCTACCTTGCACAAGGGCAAGTCTAAGCTAAACCTAAAGAGGCAAAGCAAACAGGCAATCACAATCACAAGAAGCACACTCTATATGCATACAAGAGGCTCAAGCAAAAGGTTAGGCACTAGGGCCAACTGGAATAGGGTAAGTGTTGCTCTTAACCTTGCCATTGAGAGGCTAAGGTGAAGCAGATGAATAGGAGATGAGGGGTGTGCCTCATTGCTTCTATCCCCGATCAGGGAGAGCATGTAAGAAAGTGTGGGAGTTCAGAAAGTAGGAACTCTCTCCACATTATTGACTCGATTAGATCTTGGGTATTTATCTCCATGCTTCAACCATGTGATGGGAGCAAGGAGAGGACACACTGAATAGTGGGGGATAGATTGCATATCCCTACCTTCCACCAATTGCCTCAAATGAGGACTTTCCTGCTTAGGACAAATTTAAACACACACAGGCATTGCCTCTTAAGGAGGACTTCAGACAGTTTGCCCGGTCAAATAACAGACCGGGTCTCCAGACTACATGAAGAAGAAAGGTTTATACCTCAAAGCAAATGCTAAATAGCAAAGGCAAGCAAGCAAGTTCAAAGAACTTAAGCAACTAAAGTACCTGAAAAAGTCAAACTTATTAGCAAACAGATCAACAGTCAAAATCAAAGGAAATGGATAAACAGTCAACCACAGGAGGTCAACTGTGCAAAGCAAGACTCAAGTTACATGAGTCACCTACAAAACAAAAGGTTAGCACAATATAGACAAACAAACATCAATCAAATTGGTATGATCTTGGAAGCACTATGCTCAACCTGAAACAGATGAACTCAACATAAGTCCAAAGGACCACTAGGGCTAGCCTAGGGTCAAAGATGAAAGAAAAAGTCAAGGCAGCAAGGAAAAGTCAACTCAAAGTTAAAGTCAACCAATTAGAAAGCAATCACAATTGGGCCCACAATCATATCATGCATCATTATCATTTCATGTACAAAGGGATGCAAAGCATGGCAAAGAAAGCACACAAAAAGTCAACAGTAAGACTTGCATCAAAAGTCAACCCAAGCATTATCAAAAATCACCAAATAAATCACACTCAATCCTAACATCTAACATGGTATACATGTAAAATTTCATAGCATTTGGATGAGAGGAAAGCAGTCAAGTAAAATCATGAAGTCAAACCAAATTCAAGTAAGCATGGTGAAAGTCAACAAGCATGGGTCAACTTCAAAATATCATATCAATTTGAAAACAGAAGAGAAATGAATGAGATTAACACCAATGCAAAGCTTGACATGTCTAGTTTTCACATATGAAATTTCATGATCATGTGATATGTTATGAGAATTTCCCAAAGGATTTGGCAAGGCATAGCACAAAAAGTCAACAGATGACCAAGCATGGAAGAAAATTCTCACATAAATGGAAAACAGCAAGATTAATTCCAAGAAAATTCATACATCAATTAGACATACAAGGGATCATTCATGCAAAATTTGGAGTCATTTGGATGTGGGGAAGTGTGTGAACAAAATTTGTGAAAATACATGATCATGGTATGACACCCAATGCAATACACAACTTCAAAAATTCATAACTCCCAATCCACCAATGATAAATGCACAAAGTCTATATGGAAATGAAGGTCAAGGAGTCTATTTTCACCACAAAAAATCTCAAAGGCATTGGATATAACATGAGTATTTCACAATTGAAATGGCCAAGGGTATCATTCATGCACACATGTTGAGAAAATAATTGTCAATTAAAAACCAACCAATGGAAAATTAATTAAAATTCACAATTAAATTCTAGACTCATTTGTGAACATGTGTAAAAAATTTCATAATTTTTTGATGAAAAATGAAGGAGAAATTAATTTGTGGAAGATGGATAAACATTGGGGTGAAAACATGAACAAAAGCAAGACAAATGGTCAATACAAGGGTCAACCGTGGCATTGTGGTAAATATGCGTGCCACTTAGTAAAACGGCAGCGTTTCAGGGGCGCCCAGGAAATGTCCTGATTGGCCCGCCCCAATGAAACAGTGGCAATAACAATCAACAGCCAATCAACATTGAAAATCTGGGTTCTCACACAATAAACCCTAGGGTTTTAGAAACAGGGCATTGGCATTCTTCTTCATGCAAAATTTCGACCAAACCAACAACAGCATAGCATTAATAAATTAACAGGTCACGACTCATGCACACCAAGTATCATGCATCATCAGCCAACAACAACATAGCAGAATCATGAGGGTTTTTTTTTGGCAGAGCTATGTTCAAATACAACAATGTTCATTCATCTTCAAACTAAATCAAAATTTTCATATGTCCAGAACAGCAAATCACATGCATCAATGGCATCATCAGACCAAACATAACACAAATATGGTATGCACTTTCATTAAACCGGCTCAAGCAGAACAAATCGAGTGAAAACAAACTTCACACAACATATTTCAAATCACAATATCTTGCAGTATACTGGACCATTTTAGTTCATTCAAAGCTTAAATCAACCTACTGAACAAGATCTACATGGAACATGGCATGGCTTTGGATAATAAGGAATTCGAAAAAATACCAATGATGGAGCAATCTGATGATGCAGTGGTGTATTGAGGGTATTGTGTTGAAACAGATGCTCTATTGCCCTTGCAATGATGGAGAATGGAGTTTCCTTGGCTCAAATACGCTTGGAGATGAACAAACAATGATTTGCCATGGTTGATAGCTTGAAAAATGCAGAACAAAAGGAGGTGCTCCAGTTGACAAATGATGCTCAAAAGCACTCCCAAACAAGGTTTAGATGATGGAGGTAGCAAGAGTTACTCGTGTGCTCTGAGGTTTTTTGCTCAAAATGTGGCTCGAGCAAAAAAAATGCAGTTGAGAGAGAGAAGAGTATTCTGGTTGTAGGCTGTGTAAAATTAGGGTTTGAAGTGACAGAAAACAATGCTTATATTGTCTGTTTAGTCTTTTGTTAATCAAGTGTTAACCCAAACTTAACTTAATGAATCTACTGCCAAAATGCTAAGCTGCCTCTAAGTGGATGGAGAGGTGTGAAATTGGCGCGGGCTGGGCTTGGCATTGGCTGCAAAATGACTAACAAATTTGCTGTTTTGGATTACTTCATACATTGCTAGCTTTGTTTCACCTATGTGACTTCATTTGCCAAAATTCCAATTATGAACATTGCATATGGAGGGTGTGAGCTTGTGGTCGAATGGGCCTTGAAAATAGGCTGCAAATAGACCATGTTTTGCTGTTTGCTATATGCTTGTGGAATGCTAACATTGCCTTGCCTATTTGAAGTCATTTTGCTCATTTGATCAACTTTGCAATTTGGTCCAAAAATGTTAGCAAAAGGGTGGTATGAACATGGTTTTATGCTTGGAACATGTCACAAATAATGTATGGAGCATTTCCCAATTGGCCAATTGTTCACAAAGTCCAAAAATCAAAAAGTCAAAGTTTGGTCAAACTTTGATTTTAAATGAAAAAGGTCCAAAAATGCCATTTTGATTGGCAAGGTTTTAGGTCATGAAGTTTATATTTTTGGAAAGAGGATGAAAAATGTGGTTTGTAGGAAAAAACCCCACCAAATTTGGCCTTATGGTTTGAGAGTTATGGCTTGTTGAAGTTCAAAAATTGGTGAAAATGATTTGATCATATCTTGACAACCACACATGGGATTTGAGAGTTCTTGGACTTTTTGAAAATGGGAGAACAAGATCTTCAACTTTCATGTTGGGCAAAAATTCATTTGAAGCTTGTATCATGATGCAAGTTGAGGATCAAGAAGTTTCTATTTTTGGCAGTTGAAATTACAGGTCCACTTTCTATTTTGGGAAATTTTCTGATTGGCTTCAAATTCTTACATGATGTTGATTCCCATGACACATGAGACCTATTAGGACATGAATAAGCTCCTTCAAACCATTTCCATCCATCAGAACCAAAGAATCAACCACAGTTGACCAACTTTGACTTTCTAGGGTTTTGGACTTGACTGTGCACTTCTGATGAATTCCAAACCCTAATTCCTTGAGACCTTGACTTCAAATGATGCCCCAAGACATATGAACTCTTGATTATTGACCATGGTGCCCAAATTCCACAAGAATGGCCACCATCCACTGCTTTGACTGATTGTTGATTGTTTAGGGTTTTCTGCCTGCCTGTGCATTGACTGATGACCTCTGAGCCTTCAACCCTTGACTTGAACACTTCAAAAAGACCCCCAAGGCATGTGAACTTGATGGGCAAACCCTAGGGCTTTGATTCCTTGAGAAACATCCTTGCTTGATTGGTTGACTGACCTCCTGATCAGTTTGACCTAATTCTTGACTTGCTTGCTCTTGAGGCAACTGGGGACAATGCAGTGCTATGCAATGTATCATGATATGCTATGACCTAAATGAGATGGTATGTACAATGATAGGTGCAAATTTGAGGTGCTACACGCTGCATTTTGGATCGCTCTTCTCCTTCAGTGGTATCAGAGCCACTTACGAAACCATACATCTGATAGCTGTTTATTATATGTATTTTTTATATTAATACGATTAAAAGACAGAATGAATCAAAGAATAAACGAGTAATTAAATTTGGCATCATGTGTGTACGATTTGGATGATTGGTGTTGACTATGCTTCGGAATCCGACATTAGTATGGTGAAGCAGCGATACATCGATCGTCCATAGGTTATGCAATTGAGATCGATCAAGTTATACATATGATATAAGTAATCCTGATGCCAAATACGGTATATATGATATACTGTTTCTGTTTCGTTCATTCAAACACTTAATGGTTGTTTTCCTTTGAGCGATCAATGGTCGTTTGCTTCTTGATCCGACATTAGTATGGTGAAGCAATGACGTGTTGATCAATCATACTGAATCAACAATCGAGGTGTGTTTGACGGTCTGAAATTGGTGTATTAGGGTTAATGACGGCACAAGGGTTATGTTGTCAAAGAGTTATGCGATTAGGGTTGTGACTGCGCAAGAGTTGTGCTTTAAAGTATCAAGTGTTGATGCGAAAAACGACGTCGATTTCAAATGAATTGTTCTTTAAAAATTTCGGCAGCGGAACCCCCGTTTCCGCTGACCGGGCAACGGACCCCCGGCTAACTCTGCGTAGTGCGATCGGTCGCCGAAATTTAATTTGGTTTTAATTAATTAAAAGAATTAAAATTAATAATAATAACGTGTTTATTATTATTGTCTTGTGGTGATCGGTTATGGCCTTCGTTTTCCTTTATTTTGTTTTGGATTTTTAAAATACGACCTGCGTGTCATGCCTCTCTTTTAATCTCTTAATGTAACTTCTTTTCTCATCTCACTCCCTCGTATGTAAAACGAGTTTCTTTTATGTAATGTAATGTTATGAAGAAAGAGAAGAATTCAATATCAAAGGAGGAAAACCTTGAAGATCTTGCTTGGAGAAGCTTAGATCGTTATTAGGTTAGCTTAGGTTCTCTCATTGGCTTGGGAGAACAATTGTGCTAGGGGCCATAACTGTTTCATTATGTATGTTGATGCATGTGAATGTATGTTGATGCATGCGAGTGACGATTTATATGATAAATAAGCCGGTGAGATCAGAATAATTGCAAATTCCCTCAAATTAAATATTAAGTTTATGCTTTCCAAGTTTTAGCACTCATCAAGACTAGTATCGGATAATGTAGGTTTCGCCTACGCGAGGTGCATGTTCTATATTAGTAAGGTGCGATGGGATAATTGTAATATCCAATTGCTAAAACAATGGGTCAAACTTAACTAAACAAATTATAATAAGATTATATATGTTTAGAAGCAAGAGTTGAAAATGATCCATGTGATGGATTGGAATAAGGAGTTATTCACCCAACTAAAATATTCGAGAGTTGTATTAGATACAATTGGAAGGAGTTCCTACCTAAATAACCTAGTTTTGTGTAATCCGCCTACGCGGACTTAAAACAAAGTGAAATGTGGATCTCGACCCACTAGAAAATCTTCCAACGGGATTTTCCGAATCAAATGGTGAGGGTCATTTGTTTTGAGTAAAATAGTGGGAGCATATTTAATTAAAGGCCTAATTAAATATGTTATTGATACTTATATTTTCATTATTTTCATGTAGATTACCATGACAACGAACACCTCTAACAATATTTTGCGATCAATCCTTGACAAGGAAAAATTGTCTGGGACAAATTTTCTGGATTGACACCGAAATCTGAGGATTATCCTCAAACATGATAGAAAGTTGTATGTCTTGGAGAAACCTGTTCCTGAAGAGGAACCTCCTAGTTCTGCACCTAAGGCAGAAAGAGATGCTTATAAGAAACATGTCGATGATGCCAATGAAACTGCTTGTCTCATGCTAGCTACCATGAACTCAGAGTTGCAAAAGCAACATGAGAACATGGCAGCGTTTGATATGATCGAACACCTGAAGATGCTCTATCAAGAGCAAGCAAGGCATGAAAGGTTTGAAGTTTCAAAAGCCCTTTTTCAAGGCAAGTTAGCTGAGGGAGCCCCTATAGGTCCCCATGTGCTCAAGATGATTGGGTATGTGGAAAACCTTGAGAGATTGGGTTTTCCCCTCAAAAAGGAACTTGCGACTGATTTGATCTTGCAATCGTTGCCAGATAGTTTCAGTGAATTTGTCCTAAATTTCAATATGAATGATATGGACAAATCTCTTCCTGAACTGCTCGCCATGTTAAGAACTGCCGATCAGAATTTGAAGTCAAAAGGGAAGTCCATTCTGATGATCGGAAATGGAAAGAGACAGAACAAAAGGCCCACTAAGCAGGGTGATAAAGTGAAAGGCAAGGAAGTTGCCAAACTCAAACCCACTGTTGCTGCTTTAAAGCCTAGTGGAGGCATAGCAAAAGAAGGCACCTGCTTCCATTGCGGTAAGACCGGACACTGGAAGAGAAACTGCCAAAAGTACCTGGAAGATAAGAAGAGTGGAGTAGAGACTTCAACTTCAGGTATTTTTGTTATTAAAATTAATTTATCTACTTCTGCATCATGGGTATTAGATACTGGATGCGGTTCTCACATTTATACAAATGTGCAGGGGCTGAAAAGAAGTAGAGATTTGGCAAAAGGTGAAGTTGACCTACGAGTTGGCAATGGAGCAAAGGTTGTTGCTTTAGCCGTAGGGACTTATGTATTGACTTTACCCAGTGGTTTAATAATTCAGTTAGAGAACTGTTATTATGTACCTGCAATTAGCACGAATATTATTTCCGTTTCTTGTTTGGACAAGTTTGGTTTTTCATTTATAATAAAGAACAATTGTTGCTCAATTTATTTGAATGATATATGCTACTGCACAAATGAACAATGGACTATATGTCCTTGATCTTGAAATGCCTATTTATAACATTAATACTAAAAGGATGAAACCTAATGAGTTAAATCCAACTTACCTTTGGCATTGTCGATTAGGCCACATAAATGAGAAGCGCATTTCCAAACTCCATAAAGATGGACTCTTGGACTCTTTTGATTATGAATCATATGAGACATGCAGATTTTGTTTAATTGGATAGATGACAAAGTCTCCATTCACAGGAAAAGGTGAAAGAGCTAATGATCTTTTGGCCCTCATACATACTGATGTATGTGGACCACTGAACATACCAGCCAGAGGAGGTTTTCAGTACTTCATCACATTCATTGATGATTTCAGTAGATATGGTTATGTGTATTTAATGAAACACAAATCAGAGTCCTTTGAAAAGTTCAAGGAATTCAAGAATGAAGTACAAAACCAACTAGGTAAGAATATTAAAAACTCTTCGATCAGATCGAGGTGGTAAGTATTTAAGCCTAGAGTTTGATGACCATCTGAAAGAGTGTGGGATCCTATCCCAACTTACTCCTCCTGGAACACCCCAATGGAATGGTGTATCTGAGAGAAGAAATCGAACCCTGTTAGACATGGTCCGATCCATGATGAGTCACACCGATCTTCCAAACTCCTTTTGAGGACATGCACTATTGACATCAGCTTACACACTTAACCGTGTTCCATCCAAGAAGGTTGAAAATACACCATATGAAATATGGAGTGGTAAGAAACCACATATGTCTTACATGAAGATTTGGGGTTACGAAGTTTATGTGAAACGACAAATTTCAACTAAGCTTGAGCCCAAATCTGACAAATGCTTATTTGTGGGGTATCCTAAAGAAACAAGAGGGTATTACTTCTACAATCCTTCAGAGGGCAAAGTGTTTGTCGCTCGAACTGGAGTTTTCCTGGAAAGGGATTTTATTTCCAAAGGAATCAGTGGGAGGAAAGTAGAGCTTGAAGAAATTCAAGAATCACAAAGCATCAATACACCTATGGAGGAATTAGAGCAGGAAACGCAAGTAGTTGTGTAAGAGCAACCTGCTCGAGTAGAACAAGACCAGCGTAGGTCAGTGATGCGTTGGAAAACTTGATGCGGTGTTCGCAAGTATACGAACGCGTCAGAGTAATATAAAAGATTATCGTATCCACAGAGACCAAGTATCAAGCTATCGTTATCTGTTGTTATGGTGTTTATCAAAGGCAATCAAAATAAGTGTTTTTGTAGTGTGCAATAAAAAGTAAAGTATTGAAATAGAATATAATTGATAAAGATAGGGTCGAATGTAATTCACGTAATTAATTGATAATCCAAGTACTTGCTAGTAGAGCTACTTATGGGCAATGTTTCCTACTTTGAAAAGAACTAATTTAACAGGAACTGTTGCTTTCGCGTATTCAGAACCGAGTTGTACTCCCTAATCAAACCCTCTTATTGTCACTTATAAAAAGGCGCGCATTGCGTTAGAGTAGTAAACCTATTTTTAAGAAATATAGTATCTTGACTAAGTTGAAAAGTATTATAACCTGGATTTCTTAACCAAAAGAGGTTCTCACGAACCAGACTCTAAACTTATAAACGCGTCCGAAAATAGTTTTAAAATCTCTTTTCTTCTTGATGTTAAAAACTCCTAATGAACTAAACAAAGCGCTTTCGCTGTTTTTGAAATAGTTAAAAACAATTAAGTTTATAAAGACGTTGGACGGCTTTCGATCTTACCCAACGGAATTGGAGTGCGGGAAAACTTAAGTTGAAAGTTAAAATAACCCTTTAAGTGTTTCTACGAACAATTGTACGGATTACTGGTTTAATTACGATCCTTACATTCTAGCCTTGTAAATTTAGCTAGACATGGTAAAGTAAAAGTGCATTAAAAAAAATAAAAGTAGTGCGAGTGCGGAAATAAATAAAGTAAAGTGAGTGCGGGAAATAAATAAAGTAAAGCGAGTGAAGGAAATAAATAAAGTAAAGCGAGTGCGGGAAATAAATAAAGTAAAGCGAGTGTGGGAAATAAATAAAGTAAAGCGAGTGCGGGAAATAAATAAAGTAAAGCGAATGCGGGAAATAAATAAAGTAAAGCGAGTGCGAGAAATAAATAAAGTAAAGGCGAGTAATAAAAACCTGCTCCAATCGGAGGGCTGAGTAAATTGCAATGCGGAAAAGAAAATGACGGCAGGATTAACTTCCTTCCAAAGTGCTTCAAACTCGATTACAGACTCTATCACAGACTTGATGACACAATTGTGGTAACACTCCAATGCGAAGCGATTACCACTATAAAATACTGAATATATGCCTAAGTGAAACAAAGTTGCTTTTGAGTTTGCCTCTGCTCTAAGTTTGGATGTCCGTCTGCTCTAAGTTTGGGTGTTCGTCTGCTCTAAGTTTGGATGATTGTAAAACCGAATTCGCGTTTCTATTTATAAGCAAATAAAAAGGTGGAATTGACTTGGATGCCCTTCAACTTGAAAATAGAGGAAACCGTTTCCTTCTTGTGGCGCCCGCCACAAGGCTATGGCGTCCGCCACAAGCACAAAGTGGGGCGCCTTAGTGGATGAAGTGGGGAAACGTGGGAGTTGAGGAAGTTGGACTTGGACACGTCATGGCTTGGTCTGTGGCGCCCGCCATGGGGTAGGCCATAAGCACAAAATGCTGAATTTTAGGGTTTTTAGCTCTTTTTCACTCCTTTTCTCGATCGGGACTCCGATTAAAGTAAAAACCTAAAAACAAAGGAAAACACAGTAATAACACAACAAAATGATAATAAAACGACTAGAATGCATGTGAAATCGGAGTCAAAAATACGTAAATTTTAGTGTGATCAAACTCTCCCACACTTAAACCTTTGCTTGTCCTCAAGCAAAACATTGAAAAGCTCATAAAAGAAAATTTGTGTAAACGAGTGTTTCAGGTAAAAATTCTAAGTTCAAGTCGGGATGTAGTGATAGGTACTAACTGAGTGAACTAAGGGTATCATGATGACACTAATCCGCAAATACGGACATAAACTTCATTCCTATATTAACCAACCCATATTATCCCACAATACCTAGGCCTGCCTCTTCATCTCTTTCTGTGTCCTTTTCATTCAGGCGCAATCACATTAAGCCCGTTATCCGTACATGCTTCATAGTAGAGTGGCCTGTTAGTGATTATGATCAGAGCTTGGGGTTTCTGGCACATAAACATGTGTAAACCCTTTTATTGGACCCAACTGTAGTTATGGGGGATCGGATCGTAATCCGCCCTACCGAGTTCAGTGCCAGATACCTCTGAACCAACTAACAGTGAGTACTGCTTTTCTTTTTCTTTTTCTTTTTTTTCTTTTTCTTTTTGTAGCAATGTTTTACAATTCTTTGGTTTAAATGACTTTGTGAGGGTCACCTATACCGGAATTACCTTTTTGCTTTCTTTTATTTTTTTATTTTTCTGGATCATTCACTTATTTGCATCGGTCCCCTATGTAGAGGATGCGTAGGCCGGAGCTGACTGCTGAGATAAACTACTAAGGACTTATACGGAAATGATGATTAAGGCCATGGTATATGGGGTTTCGGGAATGATTCCTATATTTACGAAGCTTATGGTGCTAAAACAGATACTGATGTTTCGCAAAGTTCTCCCAAGTCACCGCATCCTTACTCAAAGCATGTCCTTAAAACCTGAAAACTTTCGAAATAACACTATTTTCTTTTGCAAAATTTTTTTTGGTGGGGCTAAAGGTATGGGGAGGTAGGATTGGACTAAGGATCTACTATATTTGGTGACTCGTCAGACTCATGCATTATACTAAAAAGCAAAATAAACAACTAAAAGGAAGTAAATTATCTAAAAACAGCAAAGAAAAACGATAAAGGAAAAGCGAGAAAAACAATAAAGAAAAGATGATAGAGTCTCCTCCCACACTTAAATCGAACATTGTCCCCAATGTTTCGAAATAAGATAAGGAAGAGTTACCTGGCAACCTATTGCTGACCACTAGTGCCCTCGCCATCCTGAGGTGGACGACGGGATCGGGTACGACGACGATCTCTCTGAACCATCCTCGCCATCAGGGCATCCTGTAAAAGTTAAGAAAGTGATCCTGAAAATACAAACCATTCAAATCTTAGTCTTAATGCAAAATATGATAAAATAAAATAAAAATAAAAATAAAATTAAATAAATGCGAAAAAGTAAAATGAAAGAAAAACCATGGGTTGCCTCCCACGCAGCGCTTGTTTAACGTCATTAGCTTGACGGTTAGAATTTATACACCTGTAGTAGTATGAATCGGTGGATCAATCAGGGTGTGGCTCGAGTAGTATGCTGGAATGTCTCCTCCTTCGTAGAGCTTCAGTCTTTGTTCATTTACAATGAATGGACTACAGGTATCGTTCTTGATTTCTACGGCTCCGGATCTCAGAATTTTGGATACTTCGAAAGGACCCGTCCATCTTGAACGTAGCTTTCCAGGGAAGAGTCGTAACCTAGTGTTGAAAAGGAGAACATAATCGCCTACATTGAAGTTTTTCTTTACTATTCTTTTGTCATGATAGGCTTTTGTCCTCTCTTTATATATTTTTGCATTCTCGTAGGCAGATTGCCTAAGTTCTTCTAATTTATGAATGTCTAGGGTACGCTTTTCTCCAGCGGCTAGGTAGTCTAAATTCAAAGTTTTAATGGCCCAATAGGCTTTATGCTCTAATTCGAATGGTAAGTGACATGATTTTCCATAAACTAGTTGGTAAGGGGTAGTTCCTATAGGGGTTTTGAAAGCGGTTCTATAGGCCCATAATGCTTCTTGAAGCTTCTGAGACCAGTCTCTCCTAGAAATAGAAACAGTTTTCTCTAGGATTTGTTTTATCTCCCTATTAGATACTTCTACTTGGCCACTAGTTTGTGGGTGGTACGGTGTTGCTACTCTATGCCTAACTCCATATTTTCTTAAAAGTTTGTCAAATATTCTCGATATAAAGTGTGATCCTCCATCACTTATGACTAAACATGGTGTTCCAAATCTAGGGAATATATAGTTTTTAAATAGTTTGATTACTACCCTAGTGTCATTTGTGGGTGCAGCTATAGCTTCAATCCACTTAGACACGTAGTCTACAACTACTAAAATATACCTGTTTCCTAAGGATGGTGGAAAGGGTCCCATGAAATCTATACCCTATACATCAAAGAGTTCTACTTCCTGAATGTTTCTTAGAGGCATTTCATCACGTCTTGAAATGTTTCCAGTGCGTTGGCATCTATCACACTTGACAATGAAAGCATAGACATCACGCCACATGGTGGGCCAGAATAGGCCAGCTTGAAGAATTTTGGTGTATGTCTTAGAGGTGCTCGCATGTCCACCATAAGGTGCAGAATGACAATGCTCGATAATATTATTTACCTCTTCTTCTAGAACGCAACGGCGAAAAATGCCATCTTTACCCCTTTTGAAAAGGAGCGGTTCGTCCCAATAGAAGTTTCTTACATCGTGGAAGAATTTCTTCTTGCGGTGGTAGTCAAGATCAGGGGGTACTATATCAGCAGCTAGGTAATTAACAAAATCTGCATACCAGGGTACGTTACTTATTGCTAAGGAATTTTGGGAATGCTCATAAGGATCTAGGTTATTGTCTTCAATGGTTTCTACTCTAGCGATCAGTCTATCATAGGCGAAATCATCGTTTATGGGTACTAGTTCAGGTTTTAGATGTTCTAGGCTAGAAAGGTGATCGGCTACTACATTCTCAGTGCCTTTTTTATCTCTTTTGTCTAAATCAAACTCTTGTAGTAATAGAATCCATCGGAGTAACCTGGGCTTGGCATCTTTTTTACTTAATAGGTAATGAATGGCAGCATGATCGGTGTAAACAATAATTTTTGCTCCTACTAGATAAGATCTAAATTTGTCTATAGCGAAAACTACAACGAGTAATTCTTTTTCGGTTGTTGTGTAGTTAAGTTGGGCAGCATCTAGGGTTCTACTGGAATAATAAATGGCATGTACTTTTTTATCTTTCCTTTGTCCTAGAACGGCTCCAACTGCATAATCACTAGCATCGCACATTATCTCAAAAGGTTCCGACCAATCGGGCAGTTTCATAATGGGTGCAGAGATTAATGCTTGTTTTAAAAGATTAAATGCGTCATTACATTTTTCGTCGAAAATGAATTCGGCATCTTTCATTAAAAGTCCGGTTAATGGTTTAGTTATTTTGGAGAAGTCCTTAATAAAACGCCGGTAGAATCCAACATGTCCAAGAAAGCTTCGGACTTCTCTGATGGTTTTTGGTGGTTTTAGGTTTTCTATAACTTCTATTTTAGCTTTATCTACCTCTATACCTTTTTCGGAAACTATATGTCCTAAAACTATTCCTTCGGTCACCATGAAATGACATTTTTCCCAATTTAGCACGAGGTTCACCTCCACGCATCTCTCCAGGATTTTCTCAAGGTTAGCAAGACAATTGTGAAAATTGAATCCGCAAACCGAGAAATCGTCCATAAACACTTCCATGATACCATCTAGGTAATCTGCGAAGATTGACATCATGCAGCGTTGGAAAGTAGCTGGGGCGTTACAGAGACCGAAAGACATTCGTCTGTAGGCAAAAGTTCCATAAGGGCATGTAAAGGTAGTTTTTTCTTGATCTTCTGGGTGAATAGGTATTTGGAAGAATCCAGAGTATCCATCTAAATAACAGAGGTGAGAGTGTCTGGCTAGACGCTCCAACATCTGGTCTATGAATGGTAAAGGGAAATGGTCCTTCCTAGTTGCTTTATTTAATTTTCTATAATCTATACACATCCGCCATCCTCCTTCTAAACGTTTTGCTACGTGTTCGCCTTTATCGTTTTGCACGACTGTGATGCCTCCCTTTTTAGGTACTACATGCACAGGGCTCACCCACTTACTATCCGAGATCTGGTAGATTATACCTGCCTCAAGTAACTTAAGAACTTCCTTCTTAACAACATCACTCATTATAGGGTTTATTCTTCTCTGATGCTCCCTAGAGGGTTTTGAATCTTCTTCGAGCGAAATCCGATGCATGCATACGGATGGGCTTATACCTTTCAGGTCAGAGATATTATATCCTAAGGCTGAGGGATATCTTCGTAAAACGTCTAAAAGTTGGTTCGTCTCCTCTTGGCTCAAGGTAGCACTGACTATAACTGGGCGGTTCATCTTTTCATCGAGGAACTCATATCTCAGGTTCTTAGGCAGTTCCTTAAGTTCTAAGATTGGTTTCTTAGGGCATGGCATAGGATCTGGGGTAAGGGATAAACATTCGTAAAGGTTATCATCGATGTAAGGTTCTTTAAAGTCATCATCTTCCTTTATGGGGGTTGATGGTAACTTGATTGTTTTTATAATTTCTTTTTGTTCTAATTCTCTAACACATTCATCAATGATATCTAAGGCATAACACGAGTCTCCCATCACAGGTGCCATAAGAAATTTCGAAAGTATAATTTCTATTTTCTCGTCACCTACCTCAAATGTCAACTTTCCTTTCTTGACATCTATTATGGCTCCTGCAGTCGATAAGAATGGTCTACCTAGAAGAATTGGTATATCATTGTCCTCTTTAATGTCCATGACGACAAAATCAGTAGGGATAAATAGTTGACCTATCCTAACAGGAACATCTTCTAAAATGCCTATCGGATATTTAACATATCTATCGGCTAACTGAAGTGACATCTTAGTGGGTTGTAATTCTCCTAAGGTTAACCTCTCACAAACTGCTAGAGGCATTAAACTCACACTAGCTCCTAAGTCTAGAAAAGCTTTATCGATGACATGATTACCCAAAAGGCAAGGAATGGAGAAATTTCCAGGATCTTCATCTTTCTTTGCTAATTTGTCCTCGGAAATAGCATTACATTCCAAAGGCTTCAGATCGTCAAGTCTACGTTTGTTGGTAAGGATGTCTTTCAGAAACTTTGCATAAGAAGGTATTTGGGTGATGGCTTCTGTGAAAGGGATTTCTACATGAAGTTTTTCTATAACTTTAATAAATTTTTGGTACTGTTTATTGATCTGGGTTTGTTTGAGTCTTTGGGGATATGGTATAGGTGGTTTATATGGTGGGGGCGGTACGTAAATTTTATCTTTAGGTTCTTCTCCTTTATCTCGACCTTCCTGGTTTTCAGATTCCTCTGGTTCCTTTACTTTGTCCGGGGGTTTGGTACATTCCTTAGAAGTTTCGGGTTCACTCAATCTTGGGTTTGGTGGCTCATCATAAGCGTTCCCACTTCTTAGGGTAATGGCATTGGCTTGTCCTCTCGGATTTTGTTGAGGTTGTCTAGGGAATTGTCCTCTAGGTGTAGTCTGAGGGGCTTGGTTTAAAGCTACCTGAGAGATCTGGGTTTCAAGCATCTTGGTATGAGTAACTATTTGGTCAACCTTGGTTCCTAACTGAGTAATAAATTTGTTAACATGAATGTTTTGGTTCATGAACTCCTTGTTTTGTTGGGTTTGAGCGGTGATAAAATTTTCCATAATTTTCTCAAGGCTCGGTTTTGGTGGTACAGGTTGCATAGGTTGATTTGATCCAGGGGCTTGATAACTAGGTCTCGGAGGTGTATTATTTTGAATAGGGTTATTGTTTTTATAGGAGAAGTTAGGGTGATTCCTCCATCCAGGGTTATAGGTATTCGAGTATGGGTTCCCTTGGGTGTAGTTCACTTGCTAGGAGTGGGTTTCGTGCAATAGACTGCATTCTGCGGATTGGTGTCCTTGGGTTCCACATATCTCACAATCCGACGAAACTGCGGCTACAGTGTTCGGGTTCGTGTACATATGCTCGACTTTGAGGGCTAATGCGTCCATTTTAGCTTGCATCATGTCTATAGAGCTTAGTTCATGCACTCCTCCTTGGGCTTCCTTCTTCTCCACTGTCGCTCGTTCGACTCCCCATGATTGATGGTTTTGAGCCATATCTTCGATGAGGGCACTAGCTTCAGGATAAGGTTTGTTCATCAGAGCACCGCCTGCGGCAGCGTCGATGGTCATCTTTGTGTTATAATGAAGTCCATTATAGAAGGTTTGAATGATTAACCAGTTTTTTAAGCCATGATGTGGGCATGCTCGTAACAACTCTTTATATCTCTCCCAAGCTTCGAACAACGATTCTCCATGGTTTTGGGTAAATCTAGTTATATGGTTTCGAAGAACGGCGGTCTTACTCGGGGGAAAATATCTAGCAAGAAAAACTCTTCTAAGGTTATCCCAAGTCGTAATGGAATTGGGTGGAAGGGAATCTAACCATGATAGGGCTTTATCTCTGAGGGAAAAAGGGAATAATCTTAAATGTATTGCCTCAAGAGAAGCTCCATTGGTTTTAAAAATATCTGCTAATTGAAGAAATATTTTTAAATGTTGGTTAGGGTTCTCGGTAGCGAGACCCGCGAATTGTCTCTGTTGCACTAGTTGCAACAGGGATGGTTTAAGTTCAAAATTATTAGCTGGGATGATTGGGTTTACTATACTAGAACTAGGTTCTTCATTAGATGGTT
The DNA here is from genome assembly GCF_024323335.1 of Lathyrus oleraceus. Classification (NCBI taxonomy): domain Eukaryota; kingdom Viridiplantae; phylum Streptophyta; class Magnoliopsida; order Fabales; family Fabaceae; genus Lathyrus; species Lathyrus oleraceus. The sequence goes on along the minus strand of NC_066584.1, from coordinate 350,622,403 downwards.
GAGCGAAGTCCTTAAGAGGTCTTTGGTTTTGATCTTCGGCCATAGCTCTCTTAATTCTATGAAAGAATAAACGTGCGCGAGCGTAACGTTCAGGTTCCGCCAGAGGGTTTACTAAGCTTAAACTTCCGGTGCTGCGAGTTCTTCGCATTGACCGGCGGGAAATAACCTAAGTCTAAACGATATAACAACAGGAAAATGAAATTTGACGAAATTGGTCCCCGGTGTAGCACCTCAAATTTGCACCTCCCATTTTGTATATTCATTTTCATTTTTAGGTCATTAGCATTGCATTGTCCACTGCATAGCATTGCATTGTCCATTGCCTAGTGCAAGTCATCAGTCAAGACTGGTTAGGAGATCCAGTTGTGCAAGCAAGCAAGTGCATTTATTATGGAAGCAAAGCCCTAGAGTTGGTTCATTGAGTTCATATGACCTAGGGATCATTTTGAAGTGGTTTGACCAAAGATTGGAGGCTCAGAGATCATCAGTCAAGATGCAATTCATCTGAAACCCTAGAAAGTCAACCAAAGTCAACAGTCAATGCAATCATGGATTTGAAGGTGGGAGATGGTTAGAGAGGCCTCATTCATGTCCATACAAGTCTCATTTGATATTTCAAACATCAACAATGAAGAATTTGAGGTCAGATGAAAAGTTTCCAAAAATAGTAAGTGACCTGTAATTTGAAATTGCCAAAAATGGAAAGGTTTTCTCCTCAAGATTACAGCATCAATCAAGCTTCAAATGAAATTTTGTCCAACATGAAAGTTGAAGATATTGCTCTCACCTTTCCAAAAAGTCCAAGAACATGAATTTCTCATGTATGGTTGAGAAGTTATGGATCAACCATGGTCAAAGTAATTTGAACTTCAAGAGTGCATAACTTTTGAACCATAAGGCCAAATGGAGTGGTTCTTTTTGCAACATTTCTCTCTTGATCTCTACTATCCAAAACATGCATCATATATCATGCATTTCCATCACAAAAATTTTGGACTTTCCATTTGAATTTTGGAGGGAAAAGTCAAATTCAAAAGTTAAGCATTGTTTTCATTCCCAAGCATTGCATTTGGCTTCTACATGGCATTTTCAGGTGAATTGGAACCAAAACCGTGTACTGTAGCATTGCCTTGCACACATGAGGGTGAATTTGGCAATTTGCATCAACACCTTCATTTCCACTAATCCTTGGCATTTGGCTTAATTGTGATTAGCATACATCATTAGCACAACATATATATAGCATAATCATAACAGAAATTGGATTAACACTGCATAATTTCCAGATCTGAAACTTTTTCTTCATTGTGCTCTCAAACTTTTTCTTGAATATTCATCAAAATTTTGCAAAAGCCTTGCCTTGTTCTTGGTTGATCCATCACATAAGAGCATAATTGAGTGTTTTGGAAGCAAGAATCGAAGGATTGCATGCCGATTTTGGAACTGTTGAAGCTAGCATCCATTAATGACAGTTGAAGATTTGAGCAACATCAAGCACGATTGAGCACCAATTCTTCATCCATTCATACATCTAAGCATTGGAGATCATCTGTTTCTGCATTGCCAAGCCTAGATCCATCAAATTCAGTTCTGTAGCTTCCATAAGGTTAGAAATCGCGTGCCTTAATTCTTGAAATTGTGACATGCATGTTGTAGATCATTCATCCCTGAGTATGCTGAGCTTTGTCTCATTGAATTTCATTAAGAAATGAACAAGATATGCTAGATCTAAGTTTTATGTATGAAACTTCCTTTGCTTGAATCTTTGCATGTGTGTAGAATTAGAGTAATCCAAGTTTAGATTAGTGATGTGCGTGGAAAGATGAAGCCAATGGTGTATTCGTTTTTTATTTCTGGCATAATTGTTCATGACCTGGAAAAATTGTGAAGAACATGCATGAAGATCTTAGGGTTTATGACTCCAGAACGTGTTTGATCTTCTACCGCGTGCTCTGCATGCGTTTGAGTGTTTTTGTTCATGTATTGGTACGCGTGGCATTGAGGTGGCGTTATGATTGGTTGCTGTTGCTCAGCCTTGCCACATAGGCTTTAATGAAACGACGCGTTTCATTGATAAGGCGCCTAATTCAAAATGCAACTCGGTTCGAGTCCTAGCTGAGGCTTTTATCCAAATTCCTTTTGCATTTTATTCCTTTCCTTCATCCATGTTCACACCATACTTTCATGTATTTTTTAATTTTTCATTCATTTAAAAAATTCATAAGTCAATGAATAATGATCCAAATGACCTGGGGATTTTTTCATGTTGTTCCTCATGATTTCTAGTTTTTTATGACTATTTTTCCAGAAATTGTGCACGGTTGGAATTTAATTTTGCTTAGGGATTGTTCACATGTGTGCTATCTTGTACCTTGCTTGCCATTTTATTTGTGAAATGATGAGATTTAATCCAATGCCTTTGAAACTTTACATGCTTAAACTAGACATCTTTAGGGACCTTTTGGTGTTGAGTTTGCATTTTTAGCATTTCTGGTTGTTGAGATATGATCTGGTTAATGTAGGTGTGACAATGTGTGTCACACCTTTGCTTGCTCAATTTTATGATTTTCTTTGCCATGCCAAATAAATGCCAAATGATTTGATTTTTTGCATGATGCTACTTGTGGATGTTAGGAATGATCATGATTTTTTGTAGAATTTTTGGATTCGTTTATGATTTGTTTGGTATTTTTCTTGCTGGATGACCATTTGTGGACTTTTGAATAGTCATGAACTTAAATGATTTGTGAAATGCTGGTTGTGTATCCTATGACTATGAAATTTTGCACATTGATTCTAGACACATTTAAGTTTATTGTGGCTTTGGTTTGATGTCTTTATCATGTTTGGATTCTGTTTTAGGCTTGTGTGAAGTTGATGTACCAATTGTGGTCCTATTTGAGCTTGTTTGTGCTAGCCTTGCCTTATGGAATTTCTTTACCATGCTTAAACTTGTCCAAATGCCTTGATTTTTGGTGTGCTGATCATGTGATGTGTTCTGTTTAGCCATGATTTGTCTGGAGATTTATTGAATCATTTTTGAATTAATGTGGATTTGTCCATTCTGTTGCTTCAATGAGCTTTGAACTTGCATGCTTTGCTATGATTGCTTGGTGAAATGAAATTGGTTGATGCTATTGACATGGGACCTTTTGGATGATGTTCTCATTGGATTGAAGTTGATTCTTGTCAATTTTCATGTTCTGTTTTGAATTATTTCTCCCTCTTTGACCCTAGGCCTTGTCCTAGTGGTTGGTGCTTATGTTTAAGCTTTGTTTTCAGGATAAGGAGCATATGGTCATAAGGGAATTGATTCATTTGCTTGAGTTGGACTATTTGGTTGATGATTAGCTAATCTTGACTTGTTTTGTAGGTTGCTTTTAGCTCATTTGAGTTGAGTTTGTGCCTTGCACATTGTAGCTTGCACTTGTTGTCTGTTTGACTATGTCTGTTGACTTTTGGATTGTCTGTTTGACTTTGTGAGTTGTGTACTGACTGAGTTAGATTGTTTTCAGGTACATTAGTTGCTTAAGTTCTTTTGAACTTGCTTTTGCTGTTGCTTGGTTGCTTAACCACTAGAGGTATAACTCACTGACTTCATGTAGTCTGGAAGATCTGTCCTGTTACTTGGACAGGCACCTGTCTGAAGTCCTCCTTAAGAGGCAATGCTTGTGTTTGTTTATTTTTGTGCCAAGCAGGAAAAGTCCTTTGATAAGGCAATTGGCAGATAAAAGAGATGTGTAGTCCATCTCCTGCTATTCAGTGTGTCATCCCTTTGCTCACATTACATGTTGATGCATTATGGATATTAACCCAAGATCCTTGTTGAGTCAGTCATGTGGATAGAAGAGTTCCTGCTTTCTGAACTCCCACACCTTCTATTTGAGTCAAGCTCTCCCAGGCCAGGGATAAGAGCTGTGAGGCACACCCCTCACTTCCCATTTCATCTGCTTCACCCTAACTCTCAATGTTAGGGTTAAGAGCTAACATCACCCGATTCCAGTTGGCTTGTGTTTCACAGCCTAACCTTGTGTGAGCCCACTTTGTTTGTATATAGTGTGAGCTATTTGTGTGATTGTTTGCTTTGCTTGTGCTGTTTAGGTTTAGCTTGCTCCCTGTGCAGGTTAGATAGAAACCTTGACCTAGGACCATGGTGAATTTGCATGATAACTATTAGGCTCGAGTTAGTCTCCCTTCTAGTATGTCATTTCCCAGTCTCTGGTTAGGCGAGTCCTTAGTCCCTGCGTAGGGGAACTACGTCGCCCTGATCCTCATACCAGATGAGGTACGTAGGCAGGAGATAAGCTGATCTCTCCGGGCGCCCTTTTTGTTTTGTTTGTGTGAGTTGTTTCTCCTTTTCTAGTTGGAGTCCGATGTAAGTCCAGATTGGCATTCGGTTTCCAGTTTCTTTGTTGGAGTCTGACGTAAGTCCAGCGATTGGCAGTTGGTTTCCTGTGTGTGTGTTTGGTGGTTCGGAGTCTGATGTAAGTCCAGGGATTGGCATTCGGTTTCCATGTTTGCCTGTTTGTGTGGAGTCTGACGTAAGTCCAGCGATTGGCAGTCGGTTTCCTGTGTGGTTTTGTTTGGCGTGCGTTAGCCGAGCTACGAGTGCTCTGATTCTTCTTTAGTCCGAGAAGATACGTATGCATAGGATGCGACATCCTAGCGAGCACGTTTCCCCCTGTCCCGAACTACGTCGACTCTGATGTCTGTGCCTGACAGACTACGTAGGCCCAGGATGCGATATCCTGCCGAGTTAGTTTCTTTTGTCGTTTCTGTGTCTCTTTCAGCCAGTGTTTGATGTTTGTGAGCAGTTTTTTAGCAACCTTTATCCTTCCTTTTGTGCGTGGATCCCGTCGAGTACGACGGATGCGTAGGGGTGTTAATACCTTCCCTTCGCATAACCGACTCCCGATCCCATCTTTCTCTGGTCGCGAGACCATGTCTTTTCCAGGTTTACTTCGAGCGTTTCCTTTCCCTCCTTTGGGATAAATAACGCACGGTGGCGGCTCTGTTGTTTCGTTTTCCCGCCGGTTTTTCGTGTAATGCGACAGCTGGCGACTCTGCTGGGGACTTTGAAGTTGACCTCTTGCTGGTCCATCTTCCCTAAGCGAGTCTCTCCTAGCGTTCTCTAGGTTAGGGTTTTGGTTGCTGTTTGCTGTCATTTATTGCATTCATTTATTTATTGTTTGCATTTATATGTGCATTAATGTTTGCATTCATTCATATTCATCTGTGCTGGCTGTGCTGTGTTCTCTCTGTTGGGGTGGAAGTTACTCGAGGTAAAAGGCCCAATACCCAGGCTATGAGTGAAATCTAGGAAACCTAGGAATAGAGTGATTCATGGGAAGCGGGTGGTATGCGCCACTTAGCGGAACATTGACATCACGAGCAGTTCAGACCCTGATGGGATATTATCGTTACATACTTCGGGTGTGTATATGATGATATTCTGTGAAAGGTTATTTATGTTGCGTTTCTCTCGACCTTACCCTGGCCTAGATGACACCCGTGAGTGGGGAGGGAATGATCATTATTACAGGTACAGTTGGTGACTTGTCGGTGACTTGTTGGTGACTTGTGATCCTGTTGGTGACTCGGTTCCTCAGATTGGGTTCAGATGACAGTTTATCAGATGACTTTGGGTTTCAGATGAATTGTGGTTCCAAGTTCAAGCCGAAGCTTCGATCCTGTGTTCCGAGATACACAGCCTGCCAGTCTTGTCTGCATCATTTGCATCATAGCATGTTTATTTTCAAAAGATACACAATGAAAAAAGGAAAAAAGAATTGAAAAGAAAAAGAAAAAACTAATCTCTGCATGCATATCATTTCTCAGGTACATTCCAAAGTCTATTCCCTGATAGAGATGGCAACAGTCCCAGAGTTAAAGCGGAAGACTTGTTCCTATAGCTTTCACCGTGAGCCTTTGACGTCTCTGATAGAGTTGAGTAACCTTGTGACCAGTGGTAATCAGAAGGGGTTTGTTGATCAGTATGGAGATATTCTGACACTGTTGAAGATGGTAGTTGATCCATTGCCGTTGCAGACTCTTCTTCAGTTCTACGACCCAGAGCTTCGTTGCTTCACTTTTCAGGATTATCAGTTGGCGCCTACTCTTGAGGAGTACTCCATTCTGTTGAATGTTCTAATCCGGTATCAGGTTCCTTTCTTAGACGTGCCTAAGGAGGTTGATTTCAGAATTGTTTCCAGAGCTCTTCATTTGGGTATCAAGGAAGTCAGTGATAATTGGAGGTCCAGTGGGGATGTCGTGGGTCTGCCTCTGAAGTTTCTGTTGAGGATTGCTAGAGAAGAAGCAGGGAAGGGGAATTGGGAAGCTTTTCATGCTCAGTTAGCTGTTATGATCTATGGGATTGTCTTGTTCCCGAGTATGCCCAACTTTGTGGATTATGCTGCAGTCATTATCTTCATTGGAGGAAATCCGTTTCCTACTCTGTTAGCTGACACTTACTATGCTATCCACAGTAGGCATGGTAAGGGTGGAGCTATCAGATGTTGTCTACCACTTTTGCTCAGATGGTTCTTGTCTCTCCTGCCAGTCAATGGACCTTTTGTGGATGCTCAGGGCACTCATAGGTGGACTCAGAGGGTTATGTCTCTTACTTCATATGATATCAGATGGCAATCTTACCGGATGGATGTGCGTGATGTTATTATGAGTTGTGGAGAATTCCGGAATGTGCCACTTGTAGGGACTAAGGGTTGCATCAGTTACAATCCAGTTCTTTCTCTTCGCCAGTTGGGGGTTGTCATGAATGGAAGACCACTTGACGCTGAGATAGCTGAGAGTGTATATTTTGAGAAGCGAAGTGACCCTGTTAGCTTGGAGCGAGTGGGAAGAGCTTGGAAGTCTATTGGTGTCCACGATGGAGCTGTCTTAGGGAAGAAGTTTGCCATTGCTATGCCTGGCTACACTGAGTGGGTCAAGAAGAGGGTGGAAACTTTGTTGTTGCCCTATGATAGGATGAATCCTTTGCAAGTGCAACCACCTTTGATCCTTGCTGAGAGCGTACCTGCTGAGCAGTACAAACAAGCCCTGATGGAGAATCGCAGGTTGAAAGAGAAAGAGCAAGATGCCCAGATGGAGTTGTACAGAGCCAAAGCTGATAGGGTGAACTTGTCTCATCAACTCAGAGACATCCAAAGCGTAGATGTGGGTGGAGTAAGGAGCAAGAAGAGATCTTATGAAGAGATGGAGAACTTGCTGAATGCAGAGCACCGAGAGTGTTTGAGATTGCAGAGAGCTGAAGCCAGTTATCTGAAGAAGATCAGAGAATTGGAGAAGCAACTCAGAGACAAAGATATTCAGTTGAAGAAGGAAATTGACTTGAGACATGCATCAGAGAACCAACTTGGAGTAGAAGTTGTAGAGCTCAGAAGACAGTTGAAGGAGAAGATTACTCCCTTGCCAGAATGTTCAGAGTGTGACCTGTTGATAGACCAGTGTCACTACTTGAAGACGCTCATTCCTGGAAGTCGTTTGTCTTAGCTTGTATTTCTGATGTGTATGTTGAGAATCACCCCCAGGCTTGTTGGGTGGGATTCATTGTTGTACTTTGGTTTACTCTGGATCTTTGTTGACATTGTTGTATGATCCATGTTGCTCATATATAGATGAGATTGTTGGTTTCACTTTGTACTCATCACTCTGGTGTATGTTGTTCCTGCATTTCTGTGTTGTTCTTGCTGCAGGTGGCCATCTGTTGAAGATGAATCAGGCTCTTTGAATGCCTGAGAAATGAACATATCATGTGCATCATATGCATTAGCATCATACTCATATCATATTGCATAACAGGTGCTCTTGTTCGCGACTTCTCACTCTGGTTCCTGTGTCAAGCAGGATAGCTGATCGAAGACCGCATCGTTATTCAACCAGACTCAATCAACAGAGAAGTATGGATCAAGTTCAGACGGAGTTGGCTGAGATGAGGGCAAACATGGCCCAATTTATGACTATGATGCAAGGGGTTGCGCAAGGTCAAGAAGAACTTCGATCCCTGGTTCAGAGACAAGAGACCGTGATTCCACAGTCCAACCGCGCATCGCCGGTGAGCATCCCAGTTCATGAGAATGTTAATGCTGCTGCTCCCGCCAATGACTATGCTGTGGGTGATGAGTTAAGGGGGATCAGAATCAACGGACATCCTCTTGCTGCAGAGACTGTCAATGTTAGAGCAACCCGTGCTCCAGTTCGTCATCCTGCTCCGATTATTGATAGACAAGAGGACATGTTCACACTGCTGAGTGAAGATGATGAGGTTGTTGGGAGAGTCGAGGATAGGGATCGTAAGGTGGACACCCTTGCTGAGAAGATAAGAGCCATGGAATGTCAGAATTCCTTGGGTTTCGATGTGACCAACATGGGGTTGGTGGAAGGGTTGAGGATTCCCTATAAATTCAAAGCACCCTCTTTCGACAAGTATAATGGTACTTCTTGCCCTCGCACCCATGTGCAGGCGTATTATCGGAAAATCTCTGCTTACACCGATGACGAAAAGATGTGGATGTATTTTTTCCAAGATAGCTTATCTGGAGCTTCCTTGGATTGGTACATGGAACTTAAGAGAGATTCTATCCGCTGTTGGAAGGATCTGGGTGAGGCCTTCTTGAGGCAATATAAACATAATATGGACATGGCGCCGAGCCGGACTCAGCTGCAGAGTCTTTGTCAAAAATCAGGAGAAAGCTTCAAGGAGTACGCCCAGAGGTGGCGTGAACTGGCTGCTAGAGTACAACCCCCTATGCTGGAGAGCGAATTAACTGACATGTTCATCGGTACTCTTCAAGGTGTTTTCATGGACCAGATGGGGAGCTGCCCATTCGGTAGCTTTTCAGATGTGGTTATATGCGGAGAGAGGACAGAGAGCTTGATCAAAGCCGGTAAGATTCAAGATGTTGGGTCCTCGTCGTCCAAGAAACCTTTTGCTGGGGCACCTCGTCGGAGAGAGGGTGAAACGAATGCTGTTCAACACCGCAGAAATCCGAACAGAAATCAGTACCGCCAGGTTGCTGCAGTGACAATTCCGGCACCTCAACAACGTCAACAACCGCAACAACAAAGAGTTCAACAACAAATGCCACAACAACAATAACAGCAGCAACGTCCGTATCAGCCAAGGCAGAGGATGCCTGATAGACGTTTCGACCCACTGCCAATGACCTACGCTGAGTTGCTACCTGAGTTGCTCAGACTAGGATTTGTTGAATTGAGAACTATGGCGCCGTTGACAAAAATACCACCTGGGTATGATGCCAACGTACGTTGTGATTTCCATTCTGGTGCACCGGGGCACCACATTGAAAACTGCAGGGCTTTCCATCATAAAGTTCAGGACCTAATTGATGCTAAAACTATCAATTTTGCTCCTGTACCAAATGTTGTTAATAACCCAATGCCTCCGCATGGTGCGCACCGAGTGAATAGTATCGAAGGGGCAGAAGCTGAAGATCTTGTGGTCAGTGTTGAAGATGTTCAGACTTCTTTGCTGGTTGTAAAGGGCCGTTTGCTGAATGGGGGTGTCTACCCGGGTTGTGATCAGAACTGTGTTGATTGTGCTGAGTCTGAAAATGGTTGTGATCAGTTAAGGGCCGGTATCCAGGGTTTGATGGATGAGGGTTGTCTGCAATTCAGTCGGGCTGTCAGAGATCGTGGGTCAGTGTCGACTGTCACTATCTACTTCAAACCGTCTGAAGGACGTAGTCAGAGGGTTAGTGCGCCTGCAACAAGTGGTACCCCTGTTACCATCTCTGCACCAGTAACTGCCAGTAATCCAACAACCATTGTTGCTCCGGTCAGAAGGGCTGTCGACAGCAGGGCTGTGCCGTGGAGATATGACAACACTTGTCACAGCAATAGAAGGGCTGAAAATCAGGTCAGGCCAGTGAATCAAGCGCCTGTGACTATTGGTGTGCCAGTGAAAACTCCTGTGGTTGTGAGTCCAGTTGTGGACAATGTTGGTGGGCCAGGAGGTTTTAATCGAAGTGGACGTCTGTTTGCTCCACAACCTTTAAGAGACAACAATTCCGAGGCTCTCGCCAAGGCTAAAGGCAAACAGGCAGTGGTTGACGAAGAACCTGCTCAGAAGGAGGTGCCTGAGGGTTCATTTGAGAAGGATGTGGAGGAGTTCATGAAAATTATCAAGAAAAGTGATTACAAAATTGTAGATCAGCTTAATCACACTCCGTCCAAGATCTCGATACTCTCTTTGCTGCTGTGCTCTGAGGCACATCGTAATGCCTTACTGAAGATGCTGAATATGGCTTACGTGCCTCAAGAGATATCCGTCAACCAACTGGAGGGTGTGATTGCCAACGTGAGCACCAGGCATGGTTTAGGATTCACTGACCTAGACTTGACGCCTGAGGGACGTAATCATAACAAGGCCTTGCATATCACTATGGAGTGCAAGGGTGCTGTTTTGTCTCACGTGTTGGTAGACACCGGCTCGTCCCTGAATGTGTTGCCTAAGCAGATTCTGAAGAAGATTGATGTGGAAGGGGTTGTGCTTACTCCGAGTGACCTGATAGTTCGTGCATTCGACGGATCCAAACGTTCTGTTTTTGGTGAAGTTACCTTGCCGGTGAAGATAGGTCCGGAGGTTTTTGACATCATCTTCTATGTTATGGACATTCAGCCCGCTTACAGTTGTTTGTTGGGGCGTCCGTGGATTCATGCAGCAGGGGCAGTTTCGTCAACTCTCCACCAGAAGCTCAAGTATGTCTGGAACGGTCAGATTGTGACCGTGTGCGGCGAAGAAGATATTCTGGTGAGTCACCTATCCTCTTTCAAGTATGTAGAGGTGGATGGCGAGATCCACGAAACCTTATGCCAGGCATTTGAGACTGTTGCTCTCGAGAGGGTGGCTTTCGCTGATCAGAAAAAGTCGGGTGCTTCGATTGCGTCTTACAAGCAGGCCAAGGAGGTTGTTGACTCTGGCAAGGCTGAAGGCTGGGGCAAAATGGTGGATTTGCCTATCAAAGAGGATAAGTTTGGAATTGGCTATCAACCCTTGCAGGCGGAGCAGGGTGTGCAAGCAGGTCCAAGTACCTTTACCAGCGCTGGGCTGATGAATCATGGTGACGTCTTTGCGGTCGGCAGTGAAGATGGTGATAGTGATTGTGATCTCGACAACTGGGTTCGCCCGCGTGCACCAGGGGAGATGATCAACAACTGAACATCAGAAGATGTGGTCCAAGTTACTCTTCAAACAGAGTAATTTTCTTTTGTTTTTTCATTCTGCACAAAACCCTACGTTCTGCCCAAGATGTAGTGGTTCATTGTAGGGCCTCAACATGTTTTCAATGATTATCATTAATAAAGGACGTTTTGCAAACAATTTTGTGATCCCTGTCTTTCTATTTTTGTTTTCATTTTTCAAAAAAATATAAATAAAATAAAAATGGCAATGTTTTTGTTTTTGTGACTTTCTTGAACTCTTTTTTCTAAAACAAAGCATTAAACATGCAGAAGTGATCTTATGGCATCCACTATGAACAGTTCTGTTATGGCTCAGTATGATTTCAATAATCCCATCTACCAAGCTGAAGAGGAGAGTGAGGAAGACTGTGAACTGCCGAAAGAATTGGTTAGATTGCTGAAGCAAGAGGAAAGGATCATCCAACCTCATCAGGAGGAGTTGGAGATTGTGAATCTTGGTACTGAGGACGCCAGAAGAGATATTAAGATCGGGGTTGCTTTGAAGACAGAGGTCAAGAGCAGGTTGATTGAGATGCTGAGAGAGTATGTGGAGATATTCGCCTGGTCTTATCAAGATATGCCTGGGTTGGATACCGATATTGTGGTGCATAGACTACCTCTCAGAGAAGATTGTCCTTCGGTCAAGCAGAAGCTTCGCAGAACGAGTCCTGATATGGCTGTTAAAATCAAGGAAGAGGTTCAGAAGCAGTTCGATGCTGGTTTCTTGTCGGTGACAACTTATCCCCCGTGGGTGGCCAACATCGTTCCCGTGCCGAAGAAGGATGGCAAAGTCAGAATGTGTGTCGATTACCGAGATTTGAACAGGGCGAGTCCGAAAGATGATTTCCCATTACCTCACATTGATGTATTGGTTGATAATACGGCTCAATCCTCGGTTTTCTCTTTCATGGATGGTTTTTCTGGCTATAATCAGATCAAGATGGCGCCAGAAGACATGGAAAAGACGACATTCATTACACCTTGGGGCACGTTCTGCTATAAGGTGATGCCATTTGGGCTGAAGAATGCCGGTGCTACCTATCAGAGGGCTATGACGACTCTCTTTCATGACATGATGCACAAAGAGATTGAAGTGTATGTGGATGATATGATTGCGAAGTCGCAGACAGAAGAGGAGCACCTGGTCAATTTGCAGAAGTTGTTTGAACGGCTGAGAAAGTTCAAACTGAGGCTAAACCCAAACAAGTGTACGTTTGGTGTGCGATCCAGGAAGCTGTTAGGCTTCATTGTCAGTGAGAAAGGGATTGAGGTTGATCCAGCAAAAGTCAAAGCTATTCAAGAGATGCCTGAACCGAAAATAGAAAAGCAGGTTCGTGGGTTTTTAGGGAGATTGAACTACATTGCAAGGTTTGTATCTCACCTAACTGCCACGTGTGAACCGATATTCAAATTGCTTAGAAAGAACCAAGCAATCAGGTGGAATGATGACTGTCAGAAAGCTTTTGACAAGATAAAAGAGTATTTACAGAAACCTCCAATCCTAATCCCTCCAGTTCCCGGGAGACCGCTGATAATGTACCTGTCAGACCGAGAATTCGATGGGGTGTGTATTGGGACAACATGACGAGTCTGGTCGAAAAGAGCATGCCATATACTACCTTAGCAAAAAATTTACCGACTGTGAAATCAAATATTCACAGCTTGAGAAAACTTGCTGTGCTTTGGCCTAGGCTGCTCGCCGACTGAGGCAGTATATGTTGAACCATACTACCTTATTGATTTCTAAGATGGATCTAGTGAAGTACATCTTCGAGAAGCCGGCTCTCACCGGACGTGTTGCCCGTTGGCAGATGATTTTGACAGAATATGATATCCAGTACACGTCACAGAAGGCCATCAAAGGTAGTATTCTGTCAGACTACCTCGCCGAGCAACCGATTGATGATTATCAGCCTATGATGTTTGAATTCCCTGATGAAGACATCATGTATCTGAAGATGAAAGATTGTGAGGAGCCTCTTGTCGAGGAAGGACCGGATCCTGATGACAAGTGGACATTGATGTTTGATGGGATTGTGAATGTGAACGGCAACGGTGTTGGTGCAGTGCTGATCAATCCTAAGGGTGCTCATATACCCTTTTCTGCCAGATTGACTTTTGACGTCACCAACAATGAGGCTGAGTATGAGGCTTGTATCATGGGGATCGAAGAAGCCATTGATCTGAGGATCAAAACTCTTGACATATTTGGAGATTCCGCTCTAGTGATCAATCAGGTCAATGGAGATTGGAATACCAACCAGCCGCATTTGATTCCTTACAGAGATTACACTAGAAGAATACTGACGTTCTTCAAGAAGGTGAAGTTGTATCATGTCCCCCGGGACGAGAATCAAATGGCTGATGCCTTGGCTACTTTGTCTTCTGTGATCAAAGTTCATTGGTGGAATCATGTGCCACATGTTGCGGTGAATCGACTCGAGAGACCTGCGTATGTGTTTGCAGCCGAGTCTGTTGTTGATGAGAAGCCGTGGTACTATGATATCAAGAACTTCCTCAAGAGCCAGGAGTATCCTGAAGGTGCGTCGAAGAATGACAAGAAAACCCTGAGAAGGCTAGCTGGAAGCTTTTATCTGAATCAGGATGATGTGTTGTATAAGAGAAACTTTGACATGGTCTTGCTCAGATGCGTGGATAGACACGAAGCAGGCATGTTGATGCAGGAAGTGCATGAAGGTTCGTTTGGTACCCATGCCGGTGGTCATGCAATGTCTAAGAAATTGTTGAGAGCCGGTTATTACTGGATGACTATGGAATCCGATTGTTTCAAGTACGCTCGAAAATGCCATAAATGTCAAATCTATGCTGATAAGGTGCATGTACCACCAAGCCCTCTGAATGTCATGAATTCGCCTTGGCCGTTCGCCATGTGGGGCATTGATATGATTGGGAAGATTGAGCCTACTGCTTCTAATGGACATCGCTTCATCCTGGTTGCGATTGATTACTTCACCAAATGGGTGGAAGCAGCTTCCTATGCTAACGTTACCAAACAGGTGGTTGCCCGGTTCATCAAGAAAGAAATCATCTGTCGTTATGGAGTTCCTGAAAGGATCATTACTGATAATGGTTCGAATCTCAATAACCAGATGATGAAGGAGCTTTGTAAAGATTTCAAGATTGAACATCACAATTCTTCTCCTTACAGACCAAAGATGAATGGTGCTGTAGAGGCGGCAAACAAGAATATCAAGAAAATTGTGCAGAACATGGTCGTTAAGTACAAGGATTGGCATGAGATGCTGCCTTTCGCTTTGCATGGGTACCGTACCTCAGTACGTACGTCGACCGGGGCAACCCCGTACTCCCTTGTGTATGGTATGGAAGCAGTCCTACCAGTTGAAGTGGAGATCCCTTCTCTGAGGGTTTTGTTAGATGTCAAGCTTGATGAAGCCGAGTGGATTTGAACAAGGTTTAACGAGTTAAGCCTTATTGAAGAGAGACGGCTTGCAGATGTTTGCCATGGGCAGTTGTACCAGAGAAGGATGAAGAGAGCCTTTGATCAGAAAGTGCGTCCTTGGAGCTATCAAACTGGTGATCTAATTTTGAAGAGGATCCTTCCTCCCGGTACAGATAACAGGGGCAAGTGGACTCCTAATTACGAAGGTCCATATGTTGTGAAGAAGGTTTTCTCCGGTGGAGCCTTGATGCTTACAACTATGGATGGTGAAGATTTTCCGTCCCCTGTTAACTCAGATGTAGTAAAAAAATACTTCGCATAAATTGACCCGCTGGACGAAAAGAATAAAAGAGTCCTGGCAAAAAAGGGCATCCCGGCGAACCAAAAAACAGAAAGAAAAGGTTCGGGCAAAAGTTAGGGATAAAATGAAAAGAATTTGTACACCCGGTAAGTCGAAAACCCGCAAGGGCGGCTTAGGCAAAAATGGGTATCCCGGTGGATTGAAAACCCGAAAGGGCGATCCAGGCAAAAGAGGGATTAAAGCGAAGACTACAGTCTGAGTTATCTGTACTTCATCGCGCTTCGTCGTCTGCCATCTCGAAAGATGTGATCGGTCCAGTCATTCTTCTCAGAAAGCAAGGAAGTTGGGAGGAACAACTGATGATCTGTGAGTTATAACAGAATTGGGAAATAGTGGATGTCGTGTTCACATTGCCATTAGGATAGTTTTTTTCCTTTTGCGCGCAATTACCTCTTTCTAGGAATTGCTTCCCAGTGTATTCGCCTTTTCAGGCACATTTTCAATCAATAAAAGTCGTTATTCAGATAAATAGCTCTTTTGTTTTTATTTTTACCGTTTTGTTTGCAAAAAAAAACGTCCGAATTTTTGATAAACATTGCATATAAAAACATGAAGGCTAAACAATAACGTGCAGAAAGATAAAACATTTGAAAATCATTTTGAATGTTGAGGACACTTGAGCGTATCTTGTCCATGCAACCCCTGGGGCCTGTATGTTGTGCTATTTTGCAGGTTGTCACCTGTGAGGACGATTCCACAACAGTTGTTTCCCCAAGCAAGTATGAGAGCTTTCAGAGCTATTCTCCCCTGCAGTGACGCCTTTGAATAGTGCCTTCTATCCCCAGCAGATCTAAGATTTGCCTATCCCCAGCAGGCCTGGAAGTGGGTTTGTTTCCCAGCGAATATTTCCCCAGTTGAGATCCCCACTGAGTTGGAAGGATGTTGTATCCCCAGCGGATGTATCAGTGGAGCTTTGGTTTGAGGTATTGCTATCCCCAGCATGGTCTTGAGCGTTTATCCCCATCAGGGTTGTGGATGTCTTTCTCCGGCGTGGTCTGGTATATCACTTTCCCCACCAGAGTTATGCTCCTCCTCAGCAGAGTGGTGTGTTATCCCCAACAGAATTGCTTTCCCTAGCAGATCTCCCGAGTAGAGGTTTGTGTTGATGGCTTTCCCCAGCAAGTTCCCCAAGTGGATCCGGTTTGGTAAGGATTATCTCCAGCAGAGTTTATCCTACTTGTGAATTGGTTGGGTCGTCCCCAGTGAAGTCGCCTTATTTTTCCCCCAGTGGAATCGTATTGATGGTTCCTCAGCGCAGTCGCCTTGTTTATTCCCCAGCGGAGTTGTATTGATTGTTTCCCTCAAGCGGAGTCCCCGAGTGGATTGGGTCCTATGAAGGATGTCTCCAGCGGAGTCTATCCTTTCCCCATCAACAGTGTTATTTCTCCAGCACGAGTGAGAAGTCGGTGCTCTCCCCGCAGAGTATTCCTCAAGCAAAGTCTCCCCCACAGAGTTGGAGTATCGGATCAGTTTGGCTCCCCAGCGGGGTTCAACATTTTGCATTTGGCATATAGTAATCATTGCATCCTCAAAATTGCGTAGCATTTCCATTCCATATGGAGCATTGCGCCATAGAAAAATTCAAACATATGCATTCATGTGTTGGAAACCAATCAGACCATATCCCCGGCAGAGGCGGATCGTGGTTCAACAGATGTGCGACACATTTGCTACAGTTGCTCCTGACAGCATTCAGGATTGGTACCCCCCAGAGAGGTTTATTTCCTCGCCCGTCTGGTGAAGGAAAGTCCGTTTCTCCCCAGTGAGATCCCAACAAGTGTTTAGCCTTGCCCCGACATATGTAGATGTCCTTTTGTGATACCGGTCGGTGTCATGTCAGCACCCGCGTGTGTTATTTCTTTGGTGTCGGTAAACACCATCTTTCGGTGTCGGTAAACATCGAGTCCCATCCCAGTCATTCATTAATGTCTGGTCGTCCTTCTTTGGTGTCGGTAAACACCATCTTTCGGTGTCGGTAAACATCGAGTCCCATCCCAGTCATTCATTAATGTCTGGTCGTCCTTCTTTGGTGTCGGTAAACACCATCTTTCGGTGTCGGTAAACATCGAGTCTCGCACAGTCATCCGTTGATGTCTGGTCTTCTTTTGATGTCGGTAAACATCATCTTTCGATGTTTGTAATACCCTTAACCCTCCCCGGAGGTCACCTCTCCGTTGGTTTCGATAAATGATGAGTTTTTTCTATTCGTCCCTGGACGTCTAGTTTAATTATCCCCAATAAGAGTCACCTCTCCGTTTGGTGTCGATAAGCGTCGAGTTTTTCCTATGCGTCCGCTGACGTATAGTTGCTTATTCCCCACAGATCATTTGCTAATGTATGTTGATTCCCCAAGCAGTTCTCCTCTCCGTTGGTGTCGATAAACGTCGAGTTTTCCCAATCGTCCGTTGACGTTTGGTCGAGTTATATTTTCTCTCCCCAGAAGAGTTACCTCTCCGTTGGTTTCGATAAACGTTGAGTTTTTCCTATATGTCCGTTGACATATAGTTGTACCCTTCCCCTCAGAGTTACCTCTCCGTTGGTTTCGATAAACGTCGAGTTTTTCTCATTCGTCCGTTGACGTCTGATTGTATACCCTATTCCCCAGTCATTCATTAATGTCTGGTCGATCCCCAGTAGAGTCGTCGGTAAACGTCCTGTCTGGTCACCTTTCTCCGTTGGTGTCGATAAACGTCGAGCTTCTCCTTCTCCGTTGGTGTCGATAAACGTCGAGCTTCTCCCGTTCGTCCGTTGACGTCTAGTCGAGTCTTCCCAGTTCATCCGTTGATGTCTGGTTACCTCTCCGTTGGTTTCGATAAACGTCGAGTTTTTCCTAGTTGTCCGTTGACATCTAGATGTATTTCTCTCTTCCCCAGTAGGGTCATCTTTCTCCGTTGGTGTCGATAAACGTCGAGCTTCTCCTTCTCCGTTGGTGTCGATAAACGTCGAGCTTCTCCCGTTCGTCCGTTGACGTCTGGTCGAGTCTTCGCAGTTCATCCGTTGATGTCTGGTTACCTCTTCGTTGGTTTCGATAAACGTCGAGTTTTTCCTAGTTGTCCGTTGACATCTAGATGTATTTTCCCCGCAGTCATCCGTTGATGTCTGTTACCTCTCCGTTGGTTTCGATAAACGTCGAGTTTTTCCTGGTCGTCCCCAGTAGAGTTACCTCTCCGTTGGTTTTGGTAAACGATTGAGTTTTTCCCATTTCGTCCGTTGACGTATGGTTGTATCTCTTCCAGTCATTCATTAATGATTGGTTACCTCCCCGTTGGTTTCGATAAACGTTGAGTTTTTCCTGGTCGTCCGTTGACGTCTAGTTGTGATTTCTGTTCCCATTCATCGTCTTTCGATGTCTGGAGGTGGCTGTACCTTTGAGGAAAAAATTAGAATCCCCAGTAATAAATATCAGATCCCAGTGGAAGCGCCCGTTGGTGAATTTTCTTGGATCCCCGCAGTTGTGCAAATTTCTACGGTTCTTTGGTATTCAATCCCTATTTACCCTGAAAGTCTGACAGCCGTTGCTCTCATCCGTTCGGGTTCCCAGTTGATTGAATAGGGGCAGCTGTAGCACCTCAAATTTGCACCTCCCATTTTGTATATTCATTTTCATTTTTAGGTCATTAGCATTGCATTGTCCACTGCATAGCATTGCATTGTCCATTGCCTAGTGCAAGTCATCAGTCAAGACTGGTCAGGAGATCCAGTTGTGCAAGCAAGCAAGTGCATTTCTTATGGAAGCAAAGCCCTAGGGTTGGTTCATTGAGTTCATATGACCTAGGGATCATTTTGAAGTGGTTTGACCAAAGATTGGAGGCTTAAAGATCATCAGTCAAGATGCAATTCATCTGAAACCCTAGAAAGTCAACCAAAATCAACAGTCAATGCAATCATGGATTTGAAGGTGGGAGATGGTTAGAGAGGCCTCATTCATGTCCATACAAGTCTCATTTGATATTTCAAACATCAACAATGAAGAATTTGAGGTCAGATGAAAAGTTTCCAAAAATAGTAAGTGACCTGTAACTTGAAATTGCCAAAAATGGAAAGGTTTTCTCCTCAAGATTACAGCATCAAGCAAGCTTCAAATGAAATTTTGTCCAACATGAAAGTTGAAGATATTGCTCTCACCTTTCCAAAAAGTCCAAGAACATGAATTTCTCATGTATGGTTGAGAAGTTATGGATCAATCATGGTCAAAGGAATTTAAACTTCAAGAGTGCATAACTTTTGAAACATAAGGCCAAATGGAGTGGTTCTTTTTGCAACATTTCTCTCTTGATCTCTACTATCCAAAACATGCATCACATATCATGCATTTCCATCACAAAATTTTTGGACTTTCCATTTGAATTTTGGAGGGAAAAGTCAAATTCAAAAGTTAAGCATTGTTTTCATTCCCAAGCATTGCATTTGGCTTCTACATGGCATTTTCAGGTGAATTGGAACCAAAACCGTGTACTGTAGCATTGCCTTGCACACATGAGGGTGAATTTGGCAATTTGCATCAACACCTTCATTTCCACTAATCCTTGGCATTTGGCTTAATTGTGATTAGCATACATCATTAGCACAACATATATATAGCATAATCATAACAGAAATTGGATTAACACTGCATAATTTCCAGATCTGAAACTTTTTCTTCATTGTGCTCTCAAACTTTTTCTTGAATATTCATCAAAATTTTGCAAAAGCCTTGCCTTGTTCTTGGTTGATCCATCACATAGGAGCATAATTGAGTGTTTTGGAAGCAAGAATCGAAGGATTGCATGCAGATTTTGGAACTGTTGAAGCTAGCATCCATTAATGGCAGTTGAAGATTTGAGCAACATCAAGCACGATTGAGCACCAATTCTTCATCCATTCATAAATCTAAGCATTGGAGATCATCTGTTTCTGCATTGCCAAGCCTAGATCCATCAAATTCAGTTCTGTAGCTTCCATAAGGTTAGAAATCGCGTGCCTTAATTCTTGAAATTGTGACATGCATGTTGTAGATCATTCATCCCTGAGTATGCTGAGCTTTGTCTCATTGAATTTCATTAAGAAATGAACAAGATATGCTAGATCTAAGTTTTATGTATGAAACTTCCTTTGCTTGAATCTTTGCATGTGTGTAGAATTAGAGTAATCCAAGTTTAGATTAGTGATGTGCGTGGAAAGATGAAGCCAATGGTGTATTCGTTTTTTATTTCTGGCATAATTGTTCATGACCTGGAAAAATTGTGAAGAACACGCATGAAGATCTTAGGGTTTATGACTCCAGAACGTGTTTGATCTTCTACCGCGTGCTCTGCATGCGTTTGAGTGTTTTTGTTCATGTATTGGTACGCGTGGCATTGAGGTGGCGTTATGATTGGTTGCTGTTGCTCAGCCTTGCCACATAGGCTTTAATGAAACGGCGCGTTTCATTGATAAGGCGCCTAATTCAAAATGCAACTCGGTTCGAGTCCTGGCTGAGGCTTTTATCCAAATTCCTTTTGCATTTTATTCCTTTCCTTCATCCATGTTCACACCATACTTTCATGTATTTTTTAATTTTTCATTCATTTAAAAAATTCATAAGTCAATGAATAATGATCCAAATGACCTGGGGATTTTTTCATGTTGTTCCTCATGATTTCTAGTTTTTTATGACTATTTTTCCAGAAATTGTGCACGGTTGGAATTTAATTTTGCTTAGGGATTGTTCACATGTGTGCTATCTTGTACCTTGCTTGCCATTTTATTTGTGAAATGATGAGATTTAATCCAATGCCTTTGAAACTTTACATGCTTAAACTAGACATCTTTAGGGACCTTTTGGTGTTGAGTTTGCATTTTTAGCATTTCTGGTTGTTGAGATATGATCTGGTTAATGTAGGTGTGACAATGTGTGTCACACCTTTGCTTGCTCAATTTTATGATTTTCTTTGCCATGCCAAATAAATGCCAAATGATTTGATTTTTTGCATGATGCTACTTGTGGATGTTAGGAATGATCATGATTTTTTGTAGAATTTTTGGATTCATTTATGATTTGTTTGGTATTTTTCTTGCTGGATGACCATTTGTGGACTTTTGAATAGTCATGAACTTAAATGATTTGTGAAATGTTGGTTGTGTATCCTATGACTATGAAATTTTTCACATTGATTCTAGACACATTTAAGTTTATTATGGATTTGGTTTGATGTCTTTATCATGTTTGGATTCTGTTTTAGGCTTGTGTGAAGTTGATGTACCAATTGTGGTCCTATTTGAGCTTGTTTGTGCTAGCCTTGCCTTATGGAATTTCTTTACCATGCTTAAACTTGTCCAAATGCCTTGATTTTTGGTGTGCTGATCATGTGATGTGTTCTGTTTAGCCATGATTTGTCTGGAGATTTATTGAATCATTTTTGAATTAATGTGGATTTGCCCATTCTGTTGCTTCAATGAGCTTTGAACTTGCATGCTTTGCTATGATTGCTTGGTGAAATGAAATTGGTTGATGCTATTGACATGGGACCTTTTGGATGATGTTCGCATTGGATTGAAGTTGATTCTTGTCAATTTTCATGTTCTGTTTTGAATTATTTCTCCCTCTTTGACCCTAGGCCTTGTCCTAGTGGTTGGTGCTTATGTTTAAGCTTTGTTTTCAGGATAAGGAGCATATGGTCATAAGGGAATTGATTCATTTGCTTGAGTTGGACTATTTGGTTGATGATTAGCTAATCTTGACTTGTTTTGTAGGTTGCTTTTAGCTCATTTGAGTTGAGTTTGTGCCTTGCACATTGTAGCTTGCATTTGTTGTCTGTTTGACTATGTCTGTTGACTTTTGGATTGTCTGTTTGACTTTGTGAGTTGTGTACTGACTGAGTTAGATTGTTTTCAGGTACATTAGTTGCTTAAGTTCTTTTGAACTTGCTTTTGCTGTTGCTTGGTTGCTTAACCACTAGAGGTATAACTCACTGACTTCATGTAGTCTGGAAGATCTGTCCTGTTACTTGGGCAGGCACCTGTCTGAAGTCCTCCTTAAGAGGCAATGCTTGTGTTTGTTTATTTTTGTGCCAAGCAGGAAAAGTCCTTTGATAAGGCAATTGGAAGATAAAAGAGATGTGTAGTCCATCTCCTGCTATTCAGTGTGTCATCCCTTTGCTCACATTACATGTTGATGCATTATGGATATTAACCCAAGATCCTTGTTGAGTCAATCATGTGGATAGAAGAGTTCCTGCTTTCTGAACTCCCACACCTTCTATTTGAGTCAAGCTCTCCCAGGCCAGGGATAAGAGCTGTGAGGCACACCCCTCACTTCCCATTTCATCTGCTTCACCCTAACTCTCAATGTTAGGGTTAAGAGCTAACATCACCCGATTCCAGTTGGCTTGTGTTTCACAGCCTAACCTTGTGTGAGCCCACTTTGTTTGTATATAGTGTGAGCTATTTGTGTGATTGTTTGCTTTGCTTGTGCTGTTTAGGTTTAGCTTGCTCCCTGTGCAGGTTAGATAGAAACCTTGACCTAGGACCATGGTGAATTTGCATGATAACTATTAGGCTCGAGTTAGTCTCCCTTCTAGTATGTCATTTCCCAGTCTCTGGTTAGGCGAGTCCTTAGTCCCTGCGTAGGGGAACTACGTCGCCCTGATCCTCATACCAGATGAGGTACGTAGGCAGGAGATGAGCTGATCTCTCCGGGCGCCCTTTTTGTTTTGTTTGTGTGAGTTGTTTCTCCTTTTCTAGTTGGAGTCCGATGTAAGTCCAGATTGGCATTCGGTTTCCAGTTTCTTTGTTGGAGTCTGACGTAATTCCAACGATTGGCAGTTGGTTTCCTGTGTGTGTGTTTGGTGGTTCGGAGTCTGATGTAAGTCCAGCGATTGGCATTCGGTTTCCATGTTTGCCTGTTTGTGTGGAGTCTGACGTAAGTCCAGCGATTGGCAGTCGGTTTCCTGTGTGGTTTTGTTTGGCGTGCGTTAGCCGAGCTACGAGTGCTCTGATTCTTCTTTAGTCCGAGAAGATACGTATGCATAGGATGCGACATCCTAGCGAGCACGTTTCCCCCTGTCCCGAACTATGTCGACTCTGATGTCTGTGCCTGACAGACTACGTAGGCCCAGGATGCGATATCCTGCCGAGTTAGTTTCTTTTGTCGTTTCTGTGTCTCTTTCAGCCAGTGTTTGATGTTTGTGAGCAGTTTTTAGCAACCTTTATCCTTCCTTTTGTGCGTGGATCCCGTCGAGTACGACGGATGCGTAGGGGTGCTAATACCTTCCCTTCGCATAACCGACTCCCGATCCCATCTTTCTCTGGTCACGAGACCATGTCTTTTCCAGGTTTACTTCGAGCGTTTCCTTTCCCTCCTTTGGGATAAATAACGCACGGTGGCGACTCTGTTGTTTCGTTTTCCCGCCGTTTTTCGTGTAATGCGACACCCGGCAACGGCGCCAAAAACTTGATGCGTTGGAAAACTTGATGCGGTGTTCGCAAGTATACGAACGCGTCGGAGTAATATAAAAGATTATCATATCCACAGAGACCAAGTGTCAAGCTATCATTATCTGTTGTTATGGTGTTTATCAAAGGCAATCAAAATAAGTGTTTTTATAGTGTGCAATAAAAAGTAAAGTATTGAAATAGAATATAATTGATAAAGATAGGGTCGAATGTAATTCACGTAATTAATTGATAATCCAAGTACTTGCTAGTAGAGCTACTTATGGGCAATGTTTCCTACTTTGAAAAGAACTAATTTAACAGGAACTGTCGCTTTCGCGTATTCAGAACCGAGTTGTACTCCCTAATCAAACCCTCTTATTGTCACTTATAAAAAGGCGCGCATTGTGTTAGAGTAGTAAACCTATTTTTAAGAAATATAGTATCTTGACTAAGTTGAAAAGTATTATAACCTGGATTTCTTAACCAAAAGAGGTTCTCACGAACCAGACTCTAAACTTATAAACGCGTCCGAAAATAGTTTTAAAATCTCTTTTCTTCTTGATGTTAAAAACTCCTAATGAACTAAACAAAGCGCTTTCGCTGTTTTTGAAATAGTTAAAAACAATTAAGTTTATAAAGACGTTGGACGGCTTTCGATCTTACCCAACGGAATTGAAGTTCGGGAAAACTTAAGTTGAAAGTTAAAATAGTCCTTTAAGTGTTTCTACGAACAATTGTACGGATTACTGGTTTAATTACGATCCTTACATTCTAGCCTTGTAAATTTAGCTAGACATGGTAAAGTAAAAGTGCATTAAAATAAATAAAAGTAGTGCGAGTGCAGAAATAAATAAAGTAAAGCGAGTGCGGGAAATAAATAAAGTAAAGCGAGTGCGGAAAATAAATAAAGTAAAGCGAGTGCGGGAAATAAATAAAGTAAAGTGAGTGTGGGAAATAAATAAAGTAAAGCGAGTGCGGGAAATAAATAAAGTAAAACGAATGCGGGAAATAAATAAAGTAAAGCGAGTGCGAGAAATAAATAAAGTAAAGGCGAGTAATAAAAACCTGCTCCAATCGGAGGGCTGAGTAAATTGCAATGCGGAAAAGAAAATGGCGGCAGAATTAACTTCCTTCCAAAGTGCTCCAAACTCGATTACAGACTCTATCACAGACTTGATGACACAATTGTGGTAACACTCCAATGCGAAGCGATTACCACTATAAAATACTGAATATATGCCTAAGTGAAACAAAGTTGCTTTTGAGTTTGCCTCTGCTCTAAGTTTGGATGTCCGTCTGCTCTAAGTTTGGGTGTTCGTCTGCTCTAAGTTTGGATGATTGTAAAACTGAATTCGCGTTTCTATTTATAAGCAAATAAAAAAGGTGGAATTGACTTGGATGCCCTTCAACTTGAAAATAGAGGAAACCGTTTCCTTCTTGTGGCGCCCGCCACAAGGCTATGGCGCCCGCCACAAGCACAAAGTGGGGCGCCTTAGTGGATGAAGTGGGGAAACGTGGGAGTTGAGGAAGTTGGACTTGGACACGTCATGGCTTGGTCTGTGGCGCCCGCCATGGGGTAGGCCATAAGCACAAAATGCTGAATTTTAGGGTTTTTAGCTCTTTTTCACTCCTTTTCTCGATCAGGGCTCCGATTAAAGTAAAAACCTGAAAACAAAGGAAAACACAGTAATAACACAACAAAATGACAATAAAACGACTAGAATGCATGTGAAATCGGAGTCAAAAATACGTAAATTTTAGTGTGATCAGTCAGGCAGGATACATCACCTACCTGAGAGATATTGATATCTCATAACTGATCAAGGTGATGTATTATTCATGGATCAAGTACGAACATGAGCCCTGTGTCTACAAGAAGGTTAGTGGGAGCATGATCGTTTTCCTGGTATTATATGTAGATGACATATTGCTCATTGGAAACGATATCCCTACCCTGCAACAAGTAAAGTCTTGGTTGGGGAAATGCTTTTCTATGAAGGACCTATGTGAAGCAGCCTATATATTAGGAATCAGAATCTATAGAGATAGATCACAAAATTGCTTGGCCTAAGTCAGAGTACGTAGACAATGTGTTGAGACGCTTTAATATGAATGATTCCAATGGTTATGTGTTTTGCTTAAATGGTGGCGCTGTGAGCTTGAAAATTTCAAAGCAAGATACAGTTGCTGATTCTACAACCGAAGCCGAGTATATTGCTACCTCAAGTGCAGCAAAGGAAGCTGTTTGGATCAAAAAGTTCATTAGTGAACTTGACATAGTTCCTAGCATAGTGGATCCCATTGGTCTCTATTATGATAACAATGGTGCTATCGCACAAGCTAGGGAACCTAGATCTCACCAACGATCCAAACACATACTCAGGCGTTATCACCTCATTCGAGAGATAATAGATAGAGGAGATGTGAAAATATGTACAGTACCTACACTTGACAATATTGCTGACCCACTAACAAAGCCTCTTGCGCAGCAGAAGCATGATGGCCATTCTAGATCAATGGGCATTAGGGGTATGCCTGATTGGCTCTAGTGCTAGTGGGATATTGTTGGTGTAAGCCCTAGAGGCCAATACTTTTTGTACTTGTATCGAATTATTTATTAATAATAAAAGGCATTTTCTTTATTATGTTTGTTTAATAAAGTCCCTAGAATAGCTAGTCCGTTTAATGTATCAAGTATGACTTAATCATGAGATCACATTAAACATAAGGACAGTATTCTTAAACTATCCGTAGTCGAGCTTTATTGTGAAGTGGGATAACATTAAAGCATTAAGACTATTATGTTTGTAGATAATGATCACATCTCATGGATCATGGATAAATAGTTATCAAGTCTTAAACATAGGTATGAATATTAAGAGTAATATTTATACCGGATTGACCCGCTATGAGAATACTATATAGAAAGTTATGCAAAGTGTCATAAGTTATTCTCATGGTGATAATGGTGTATACCCCTCTTCGACCTGAAACCACTATGGGCCCTAGATGTAGAGTCGAGTGCTTTATTGTTGATCCAACGTTGTCCGTAACTGGATAACCATAAAGACAGTTGATGGGTACTCCACGAAGCATGCTGAGGGACATGAGTGACCTAGATGGAATTTGCCCATCCTGCGTAACAGGATAAATGTCTATGGGCCCAATATTGAACTGGACAAGGATGACACGGTCTATACCTTGTGTTCAATATAGACATAAGGGCAAAAGGGTAATTATACACATAATCATTATCACAGGAGGTTTTGTCAGATCACATGACATTTTTGTGTCTTGGGTAGCAGTGATGTGTTGCTAGATACCGCTCACTGTTTATTATGTTAAATGCGTGATTTAATATAATTGCCAATGTCACGAAAACCTACAGGGTCACACACAAAGGACGGATTGATGAGAAATAGAGTAACTAAGGAACACCGTAAGGTACGGTGCACTTAAGTGGAATACGAAATATGGTAAGGTACCACACACTTAAGTGATTTTGGGCCAAAATACACTTAAGTGGGCTTTTTAGCTTGAAGCCCACACAAGTGGTTCTATAAATAGAACCCTTGGGTAGAAGAATTATCACTCAGACTAAAACTCAAGTGAAGACTTGGAATTTTGTTTCCCTCTCTCTCTCACTCAAAGCCTTCATTCATACCAGCTAGCACTAAGATTGAAGGAATCTGTTCGTGTGGACTGAGTAGAGACGTTGTCATCGTTCAACGTTCGTGATCGCTCCGTGGATCTGTATCTAAGGTTTTGATCATTACAAGAGATCTGCACCAAAGGTTTGAATCGCCACAAGAGGTAACGATTCTATCACTGATCATGCCCATTCGTAAGGATCACTAAATGGAGAAATTTTTAAATTCCGCTGCGCCTTGGATGGCAATTCTCCTTCAACATGCACTATTGACAGCAGCTTATACATTTAACCATGTTCCATCCAAAAAGGTTGAGAAGACATCATATGAGATATGGAGTGGTAAGAAACCACATATGTCTTACATGAAGATTTAAGGTTGCGAAGTTTATGTGAAACGACAAATTTCAACTAAGCTTGAGCCCAAATCTGACAAATGCTTATTTGTGGGGTATCCTAAAGAAACAAGAGGGTATTACTTCTACAATCCTTCTGAGGGCAAAGTGTTTGTCGCTCGAACTGGAGTTTTCCTAGAAAAGGATTTTATTTCCAAAGGAATCAGTGGGAGGAAAGTAGAGCTTGAAGAAATTCAAGAATCACAAAGCATTGATACACCTATGGAGGAATTAGAGTAGGAAACACAAGTAGTTGTGGAAGAGCAACCTGCTCAAGTAGAACAAGACCAGCGTAGGTCAAGCAGGATACATCACCTACCTGAGAGATATGGATATCTCATAACTGATTAAGATGATGTATTACTCATGGATCAAGATGAGCCTGTGACCTACCAAGAGGCCATAACTGGTCCCGAGTCTGAGAAGTGGCTAGAAGCCTTGAAATATGAAATGGATTCCATGTACACAAACCAAGTTTGGACCTTGGTAGAGCCTCCTATAGGAGTTAACCCTATAGGATGCAAGTGGGTCTTTAAAAAGAAGACTGACATGGATGGTAAGGTACATACCTATAAGGCAAGACTGGTTGCAAAAGGATATAAGCAAATTCATAGGGTTGACTATGATGAAACCTTTTCACTAGTTGCAATGCTTAAATCTGTTCGGATTTTACTTGCAATCGCTACATATCATGATTATGAAATATGGCAGATGGATGTCAAAACTGCTTTCCTTAATGGGAATCTTCTTGAGGATGTGTACATGACACATCCTGAAGGATTTGACATACCAAAAGAAGCCCAAAATATATGTTACTTACAAAGATCAATCTATGGATTGAAGCAAGCTTCCAGAAGCTGGAATCTTCGTTTTGATGAAACAGTAAAACAATATGGATTCATCAAGAACGAAGATGAGCCTTGTGTCTACAAGAAGGTTAGTAGGAGCATGATCGTTTTCCTGGTATTATATGTAGATGACATATTACTCATTGGAAACGATGTCCCTACCCTGCAACAAGTAAAGTCTTGGTTGGGGAAATGATTTTCTATGAAGGACCTAGGTGAAGCAACCTATATATTAGGAATCATAATTTATAGAGATAAATCACAAAAACTGCTTGGCCTAAGTCAGAGTACGTACATAGACAAAGTGCTGAGACGCTTTAATATGCATGATTCCAAGAAAGGATTCATACCTATGCAACATGGCCTGTGTCTATCAAAAACACAATCCCCTTCAACTAAGGAAGAAAGGGATCGCATGAATAAGATTCTATATGCATCTGCAATAGGATCTATCATGTATGCCATGTTATGTACTCGATCAGATGTCTCGTATGCTTTGAGTGCAACGAGTAGGTACCAATTTGATCCTGGTGATGCTCATTGGGTAGTTGTTAAGAATATCCTTAAGTATTTGAGAAGGACTAAGGACTCATTCTTGATTTATGGAGGTCAGGAAGAGCTGGCTGTAATTGGATACACCGATGCTAGCTTCCAGACAGATAAGGATGACTTTAGATCGCAATCTGGTTATGTGTTTTGCATGCCGTCAAAGTCTGTTCACATGCTATAGTCAAAGTATGCTAGGATTGTTAGCATGTCGAATTGGGAATGTGTGTTATACTCAATTGTTTAAGTTGGTTTGTTCTCTAAGTTAACTTGTGTAATGGGTCTGTGTGTAAAATCCCATTAGTTTAGTATGTTAGTTTTCTTATAAATAGCATATTAGCCTCTCATCATTGAAAAATGCAAATCCTAATTAGGGTGAAAGAGGTTATTTGTTATTCTATAACACTTGTAATCTTGTTTCAAAGAGAAAGTAAAGAATAGCCGCTTATAACCAATTTCATTGTGTTCTTACTATTTTCTTCTTTTCTACCTTCGTGGGTTTCTTACCGATCAAGAAACCAATTATACTTTGTAATTTTGACATCGTTTTCACAATAAATTAGTGCGGTGAGCGTGGAGAAGATGTCATCAATAAAGTATAAGATTGAAAAATTCACTGGAGTGAACGATTTCAACATGTGGCGCTTGAAGATGAAAGTCTTACTAGTTCAGCAGGGTTGTTTAGAAGCGTTGAAGGGAGCCGCAACCATGGACGTTGCATTAAAAGATAAATAAAAATTGACTATTGTAGATAAAGCTCACAGTGCCATCTTATTGAGCCTTGGTGATAAGGTTCTTCGACAGGTTTCGAAGGAGACGACGACGTCGGGTCTTTGGGAGAAACTCGAAAGTTTGTACATGACCATATCATTGGTCAATCGCCTCTACCTAGAGTAAGCTTTGTATTCATTCAAGATGAGTGAAGACAAAATTCTGGCTGAGCAGTTGGATATGTTCAACAAGTTGATTCTTGATCTTGAAAATATCGACATAAAAATCGAGGATTAAGATCAAGCATTGTTATTGTTGTGTGATTTGCCCATAACACATGCTCACTTCAAAGAAACTCTCTTGTATGGAAGAGAGTCTTTGACCTTTGAAGAAGTTCAATCAGCCTTGTACTCTAAGGATTTGAACGAACAAAATGAGCACAGGCCATCTTCGACTGGTGAAGGTCTGTCGGTTAAGGCGAAATTCACAAAAATAGATTGCAAGCTCGATAAGAAGAATGGTAAAAGTCAGCAGAAGTCTTATAGTGGTGATGCATCTGGTATTCGATGTTATCATTGTAAGTAGAAGGGTCATGCAAGAAAAGTGTTCCCTGAATTCCTAAAAGATCATAGAGGCAAGGATAATGACAACGCAACCATTGTTCAAGATGATTTTGACTCATCTGATGTTCTTGTAGTTTCAAGTGGCGACTCAAGTAAAGAGTGGATTATGGTTTCAGTTTGCACTTGGCACATGAATCCAAATAAATACTTGTTCGAGGAACTACGTGATCAAGATTGTGGATCTATATTGCTTGGAAACAATAAAGCTTGCAAGATTACATGTGTTAGATTTGTGAGATTCAAACTTCATGGTGAGTCAATAAGGTTGTTGACTGAAGTCAGGTATGTGTCGCATCTCGAAAAATACGATTCCTCGCGATGGTCGTGGAAAAAATTTATGTTCGAACAGAGTCGCCACCAAACTTTATTTATCCCAATGAAGGGATAGGAAAATATCGATAAAACCTTTAGGAAATAGAATAATGGTCATCGCAACCATATTCGGGTTCGGGAGTGGATTACGTAAGGGGAAGGTATTAGCACCCCTTACGTTTGTTGTACTCAACGGGAACCTTTTAGTTCTAATGTGTGTTTCGAGTGTTAATTTATGTTTGTTTGTTATCTTTGGGTTATAAAATATTGAAAATAGAAATGGATGAGAACCTCAGAAAGGGAAAAAGGGAGGTTTTTTATTAGTGTGCTCGCGAAGATACAACAATCTCCTGCCTACGTATCCTTCTGGTGCAATAAGGAAGTCAGAGCATTCGTAGTTCAGGGAACTACAGTTGGTTGGTGTTTTTTTAATGAACAACTGTTTAGATCGCATTCTAAAGGCTAAACGTTGGCTTGTCTACTCTCGGCGGAGGCTTAAGCATTAGTTTGTTGTGCTCATCAGAAAGGATTAAATAGTGTTCTTTCTGAAAATAGTTTTGGTCACACGAGGGTGACAAATTGGATTAATATGTTGGATGTTTCGATTGGTTGAGATGTTTTGATCGCACGGGGGCGCGGAAGATATATATTTGATGTGTTGAGACATTTTGTTGGATGACGATTACTCGGATATTCGAGTAAGATAACTTGTATCCTAACAGTCGGGAAAGGAAATAGAAGACTCTAGACCACTTTCTTTTTCATCCTTAATTATAGAAAGGAGTTGATAATAATTAAGGTGTTTTGAACGGATGACGATTACTCGGATGGTCGAGTAAGACAAATTGCATCCTAATAGTCGGGAAAGGGGAATAGAAGACTCTAGACCACTTTCTGTTTCATCTGAGTAATTATGAAAATAAGTTTATGCATGGTTGGTATTTTTAGAATAAGCGACAAGTACTTGGATGGCTGAGTAAGATAACTCATATCCAAGCATTTGAGAAGAGGAATTGAAAACTCAAGACCATCTCCCTTTTCGTACAGTTTGTTATGAAAATGATTTGATTAAATTATTAATTTGCGGAAAAAATGACAATTGTTCGACTGACCGAGTAAGAGAACTCGTATTCAAACAATTGAGGAGAGAAGTTGAAGGCTCAAAGTCATCTCCCTTTTCATTTCTTATTATGAAAATAATTTGATTTAATCTGGGTTTAGAAGTTTGTAAAGAAATGACAATTATTTGACTGTCCGAGTAAGAGAACTCGTACTCAAACAATTGAGGAGAGGAGTTGAAAACTCAAAACCATCCCCCTTTTCACATTTTTATTTATTGTAAGAATGTTTTGATTTAATCATGCTTAAGTGGGTTTAGAAATGACGATTATTCAACTAACCGAGTAAGAGAACTCGTATTCGAATAATCGAGGAGAGGAGTTGAAAACTCAAAACCATCCCTTTTTTTATTTCCAAATTATGAAATGGTATTTAATTGTGATTAGATACCTTTTAATTAATTTTAAATAACGTAACCGACATTGGATCGAGAGTTGAATTGGTATTCGTCACATTAGTGAAAAATAATTTGATTTGGTTTAAAGTTGTTTTTAAAAAAGTTGATGGTGAAAATAAAAACGATTACTTGCATGCATGGACATGGGTAGACATTGATCTACTAAGTACTATAAAATCAGAGTAATAAAAAAAAATATTTTAACAATAATTTATTAATCTAATTAACTAATAATTTAATTAATCAATTAACTAATGAAAGTAAGTAATAAATAAATAAATAAAATGCAATGAGCTTACACCAAAAATACTCAATGTAATATTTACATGATATTTATAACTAAAAGATTAATTATTTGTAATGTGCATATCATGCTACTATTTTAAAGGGAAGTCTAAACTGTCACGGTTTACACCATGCAATGAAC
Organism: Lathyrus oleraceus; assembly: GCF_024323335.1. Classification (NCBI taxonomy): domain Eukaryota; kingdom Viridiplantae; phylum Streptophyta; class Magnoliopsida; order Fabales; family Fabaceae; genus Lathyrus; species Lathyrus oleraceus. Next base: position 350,589,980 of record NC_066584.1, on the reverse strand, counting down.
CTTTACCGCAAACGACGACAACCGTCCAAAAGTCATAGCTAATGAAACTTTATAGCAACCCCATCATTAAATTATGCAGCAAAACAAAAGTGTTGGCTTTTAATGAAAAGAACTTAAATTCTTAAAACACCAAATTTCAACATTGTCAAGATTATGGATAACATTACAAGTATAAAAATATCCTGTAAACTATACACTTAGTTCAACATCTCAGTTAAACAAGTGGGAACAACAATCACTTAATCATCTTGTAAAAATAGAGTTTAACAGAATCAACCAAATAGAATTATTAGTGATTTACAAAAACTATAACCGAAATGGATACACAATTGAAACACATATGTAATCAAAGCTCACAATACAGTGCAAAATAAAACGTGTAATTATCATAATTACAGGATCATTACCATGTCATTAAAAATCCAACACATAACTCAAAACAAAACTTCGACATACAAGCATTCATGATCGAAACGCATAATGTAGCCGATACGCAAAGTAATCAAATTGAAACCGAAATAGATATTATATAGTGCAAAGGAAAAATAGAACAAGTTATGATTATTTACAGGATTACTAGAATTCCAACATACAAACATAATACCAATCACTGAATAATTTGAATTGAAAATGAGTAGTAATTGCAACCGAAAAAAAAAACCAAGTAAAGCCACTTCAAGAAAAGAAAAAAAAATTACTGATACATCCTGCTACAGAAGGATAATTAACATAAGAAATGCAGAGTTCAAAGCAAAATGAATACATATCTAAGATGGAACCGAAAAATTACCCCAAACACAAACTATCCCAAAGATGTCCAGTACTGTTATGAAAATGAAAGATTCAAAGTTATGCCACAAATTCAAATTGATTTGTGCCGTAATAATGGATATGTCATCACTGATCCAAAAAAAATAACTAGTGCCGTAGACAACTCAAACTCATTTAGAGCAGCAACACTAAACATCACCATAATCATATGCCGAAACTACTTTGTCTAAATCATAGAATCGAGGGTCGAATCCTGAAAAATCAACAACACAAGATGAAAAAGAACAAGATTTAACGAAAACAACAAATAGACACCAAGATCCTGTGCGGTGAAGCTTCGAAATCTCGGCTTGAAGTTTAATGGCCGTTTCAATGATGGAGTTTTGTTGTTGTGTGTTTGGTTGTGAGGTGAGCGAGTGTTCGGAAGGGTGTCCGGAAATGTCGAATCGTCGGAGGAGTGGTAGACGCGGCGGCTTTCGCAGTGGTGAAAGGTGAAGGGTTTGTTGACGGCGGTGGCGGAGACGCGGTTGGAAGGAGAGCGAAGTTGAAGAAAATCGGAAGACGTGATGTGTTGTGTAATGGTCGGCGGATGGAAGTTGCAGATCCGGTGTGTTTTCACCGCCAGAATGGTGGACTGTGTCGAAGAAGTTTTAAAGGTGAGTTGAGGAAGCGCGTTTGTGGTTTGGATGTTGGCTAGGTGATGTTCGGCGGATTGAAGGAGAGAGTAAAGGAAGAAGAATGAAAAGTTTGAGGCGTGGCTGAGAAATTAAAGGAGGTGAATCCCCCTTTTTGATGTTGTTCGTTCCATTTTTATGCAGAACAACTTTAGTGAGTGGGAGAGTCAGAAAAGTTTTTTTTTCTCTCCTCTTTTCCTTGCGCAGAGAGTCGGTTGAGAGAGACGTTTTAGAGTGTAGGTAGGTGGCGTGTAGAGTGAGGGAAACGTGAGTGGGCAGTCTGAATACCAGCTGTAAAAAAAAATCTAATGCTATTTTCATTTTTTTTAAAACAACTACCATTATTTAAAATTTCCTATTAAAAATTTCTAATAAGTATTTTGAATAAATTTTAATTACTTTAGTCGAATAATTAACCTTAAAAAAATGATCGATTATAAATAAAAGTCGGATATAAATTTGCTCGAAAAATTAAATCGGGCACACTAAAATAATCAGTACAAAATATACTTATTGAAAAAATACAGCGTTTCTTTAAATTTTGAAATAAATTTTCACCGGTTAAAAGGCTCAGGCGGGTCAAAACGCAACTGAAACAGCTGCTGAAAAATACAACGAGCACACCAGGTTAAACTACGTGAACCGTAGATTAATAATACTGGCGTCTGCAATTTTAATTTTGAAACTTTTTATCCGCTGATTTTGTTCGTACATGAGGAAATGATTCAATCGATTTGTCTGTATTTTCAATAAATTTATTCTGACTGATATTTTAGTTATTATTCATGATGAAATGCATGTCATGCTGTGCATATGATGCAAATTAAAAATGAAATCGATTTTACAAAAATTTATATATGCCCGGACAAAATTGGGGTATGACAGTATGTACCTAATTTGAAGAGAAATTTGATTTCTCTTTATGAATTCGACAAGAAAGAATATGTTTTCCAAGGATAGAAAAGTATTATAAAAGTCATGAAGGGGTCGAAGGTAGTCTTAAGAGGCGTGAAGAAATAAGGCTTGTATACCCTTGAGGTTAAAGTTGTCAGTGGTTCTACAGATGTTGCATCCACGAAACCTTTGTCGAAGACAGAAATTTGGCACATGAGATTATGTCATGTCAGTGAAAGGGGTTTGGTCGAATTGAGGAAACAAAATCTACTTGGTGGAGACAAAGTCGAAAAGCTGAAGTTTTGTGAACCCTGTGTACTTGGAAAATCTTGTAGAGTGAAGTTCAATAAAGGAAAACAAAGAACACATGGATCCCTTGATCATATCCATGTTGATCTTTGGGGGGCTGCGAGGTGTCTATCATATTCAGGAGCAAGGTGTTTTCTATTCATAGTTGATGATTATTCCAGAAAATTATGGGTATTCATCCAGAAGACTAAGGATAAAACTTTTGAGAACTTCAAAAGTTTGAAGACTCTGGTCAAAAATCAGACTGGCATGAAGGTCAAGAGGTTGAGAATCGACAATGGCCTTGAATTTTGCAATGAGGTATTCGACAGTTTTTGTGCAGCCTCTGGTATTGCAAGGCACATAACTACTGCAGGTACTCCCTAGCAAAATGGTTTAGTTGAAAGGTTTAATTAAACCATTTTAGAAAGAGTTAGATGTATGTTGACTAGTGTTAGGTTAAAGAAGGTGTTTTGGGCAGAGGGTGTTTCGATAGCAACATATCTGATAAATAGATGCCCTTCGACTATGTTAGATATGAAGACACCTGAAGAAATTTGGTCGGAACATTCACCAGATCTTGACAAACTTAGAGTATTTGGTTGTATAGCCTATACTTACATTAGGCAGGACAAGGTCAAACCTAGAGCTCTAAGATGCATGTTCAAGGGATACCCTGAAGGATTCAAAGCTTATAGGTTATGGTGCCTAGAGCCAGGTCACATGAGGTGTATCACCAGCCGAGATGTAGTTTTCAATGAAACTGAGATGGCTTTCAAGAAAACTGATGACGTTAGTCAAAGTGCACATATATTTGAAGAAGAGATGGAACAAGAACAGATTCATGTTGAGGTGGAGCGTGTCGATGTTGAATTACGTATCCCAAATCAAGTTGAAGAAAAAGCACAAGATGCTGAAGATACTGAGGAAGATGAGGAAACTGTCGATGACTCCCTGTTGGCAAAAGATAGGCCGAGAAGAGTAATCAAGCCACCTTAAAGACTTGGGTATGCATATGTCATAGCTTATGCCTTAATCTCTACAAGTGAGGTTCTAGATGAAGAACCTAAAGACTATAAGGAAGTTATGAAAATTCGAAATAAGACTGAATGGATAAAGTTCATGGATGATGAGATGGAGTCTCTTCATGATAACCACACTTGGAAACTGATCAAGAAACATGTTGGAGCTAGGTTAGTCAACTATAATTGGATTTTCAAAGTTAAGGAAGGAATCGAAGGAGTGACGTCAAAGAGATACAAGGCAAGATTGGTCACAAGGGGTTTCACTCAGAAAGAAGGTGTCGACTTCAATGTTGTGTTCTCTCCAGTTGTGAAGCATAGGTCCATTCGAATGTTACTTGTCATAGTGGCACAGTTCGACCTAGAACTAGAACAAATGGGTGTGAAGACTACTTTCTTGTATGAGATCTAGATGAAACAATCATGATGAGGAAACCTGAAGGGTGTGCAAAAAAGGGCAATGAAGATTATGTATGCAAGCTAAATAGATTTTTATATGGACTGAAACAATCTCCTCGACAGTGGAATAGGAGATTCAACAAGTTCATGGAACATATAAGTTTCATTAGAAGTCAGTTTGACCACTGTGTTTACTTCAGATTTCGACCTGGAAATTCATTTGTTATTTTTTTTGTTTTATGTGGAATATATTCTCATAGCAAGCAACAATGTCGAGGGTGTAATAAAGGTGAAGGTTGAACTTAATAAGGAGTTCGATATGAAGGATTTGGGAGAATCATCTAGGATTCTTGGGGTTGACATCCGAAGAGACAGAAAGCAGCCACAATTATGCTTATCTCAAGAGACATACCTACGAAAGATTCTCAACAAGTTCGGTATGTCGAATTAAAAGCATGTTGTGACTCTGACAAACCCTCAATTCAAGTTAAGTACAGATCAGTGTCCCAATACTAAGGTCGAAAGAGCTTATATGAATAGCATCTCATATGCTAACATAGTAGGTTCTTTGATGTATGTTATGGTTTGTACTAGACCCGACATAACATATGCAGTAAGTCTTGTAAACAGGTACATGGCGAATCCTGGAAAAACTCATTGGCGAGCATTGAAGTGGATTCTAAGGTACATGAATGGGTCTTTGAATAGAGACCTGATTTATGGTGGAGCATGTGGTGAAAATAGTAAAGCAAAAATAGAAGGGTATGTCGACTCTGATTATGCAGATTGTATGGATTTCAGAAAATCTATTTATGGATATGTTCACAATGTTTGACACAACAATAAGTTGGAAAGCAACACTTCAGAAGGTTATTTCCTTATCAATTACTGAAGCGGAATATATCACCCTCATTGAAGTTGTGAAATAAGCATTGTGGCTTGAAGGTTTTGCTAAGGAACTAAAACTTCAAGGTTGAGTTATCACTGTTAAATGTGATAGTCAAATTTTTATACACCCGTCGAAGAATTCAACCTATCATGAGCGAACCAAGCACATCGGTGTGAGGCTGCATTTTGTCAGAGGGGTAATTATAGCGAGGTATTCGTTACCTTTAGATTTATTGACTAAATCAAAAGTAAACCATACAAGTCGAGTCGCCATCGCACTTCTATTTATCCAAAGGAAAGGTTAGAAAGCGAACAAAAACCGAGAAGTTTTATCGAATCAAAAACAAATAAAAATGTCAGAGATCGGGGTAAAGGGGTTGGTTATGCAATGGGAAGGTTTTAAGCACCCAAAACATCCTAGGTACTCCTAGGGAGCCCTTTTCACAATTGTTGTAAGGTAGGTTGGTATTTTGTGAAAACTTATTTGTGCAAACATGATTGAGGAGATGAGAGAAGAATGTACAAATTATTTACAATTTTGTGTTTGAATGGATAAACCCATTGCCTACGTACCATCTTAGAAAAGATTAGGATCAAAACCTCGTAGTTCGGGGTAAAAATCTCAAAACAAGTTGGTGGATTGATTGGTCCAAAAGCCTTAAGGTCTTTTGTTATCAAAGGGAGAAAACTCAACCTAAAACCACAAATCCACCATGTGAGGATAGCTTCAACATGCTAGTGAGGGGTTAACCCTATAATAAGCATGGAAGACTCATTGTCCATCACTAAGGATATAGGTGAGTATTATATCTACCTCAAGGATAACTCAAACCTAATAGCTAAAGTTTATGAAAAGTTTTGATAAGAAAATGGCCATTGAAACCACACAAAAAAACATTTGAAGGAGTTATATTTACCAATGAAAAGTATTTACAAAATATGGTCAAAGTTGACTTAAGGATTCAATTCAAAATAAGTGTTATGAAAAGAAAGTTTGAAAATCAAAAGCATAATGCTTAGGTTTCTAATGTTTGAAAACAAATGTTAATGTTTGCACAAAAGTTTTAGCTTGGGTTAGAGTGGAGGGAAGAAGAAGAATGGCTAAGTCCTATACATACAAAGATGAAGGAAGAGAAATAAAACCACAAATGGAGTTCCCTTCTTGAGATAATATTGATGATCCAAGTAGCTCCCATCCTTTGGAATAAGCAAGCAAATAAGTGTATACTCAAGCAATCAATTAATCAAGCAAGCTCTTAGGGATCCTCCAACGGCTCTTATATCTCTCACTTTAGAAGCTCATGACAATGGTTCTTCACTTAGGCTCAAGTTGGAATCCCTATCACAAGAACACACACATCAAAAAGTTCTATAAAGTAAACAAAGAATGGACAAGAGGGAGTTTAGAGAATAGGTCCTTTCAATTCCTCTTTAACATTAAGCATTCTAAAGGCAGGAGGCCTAGTTGCTCTTTGAGTTTTATAGCATTCTAAAGGCATAAGGCCTAGTTGCTCTTTGACTCCATTTTTGCATAGGGAATGTCCTAAAGTCTAAGTCCTTTTGTCCATTTTTGCAATTGGTTTACAACAATCAAAACAAAACACAAGCACAATAGTATATACACAATTATGTGCTCAAGTGAGCAAAAGGAAAATTGCATTAACATAAACATGTGCTCAAATGAGCAAAGAGCAACAGAAAATGAATAATATGTACAAGAATAGTAAATTGCATAAATGTAAAGTGCAAGAATTAAATGTTAATGGTCAATAGTTAGTGTTAGTGTGCCATAAGGCAATTTAGCGCTATGTTAAGCAATCGTAAGTGGACTAATGTAGTAGTCACACCTATCTGAGGCCGATCAATAAAATATAGGCAACAAACATAAGCTAGAGATCTTGATTAGTGAATCAAGCTCCTACAACTTGCCATGCCAAAAGAAGATGAGAAATGATCTTGTATTGATTTAGGTTCTTTGCTTGATTAGGAAGCAACCTATCCTTAATGCAAAGCCATTCACTTGATCTATGATCAAGATGAATTAGATTTGAATCAAGGAAGGTTAAACCTCTCATTCATCAAGACTAACCACCAATCTTTAACTCATTGATCAAAAAAGAAAAAGATGAAGAAGGAGATGAATAAGAATGAACATTAATTGAAAATTCCAATGAAGTAATCAACATACATTGACCAAAGATAGATGGAATCAAGGTCAAACATTAGTAAACAGAAGCAAGATGAAGTTTAGAAGTCAAGAAACAAATAAAATATTTTTGGTATTTTTCAAAATTAAAATAATACTTGAATTAAAATAAACAATTAAAGGTCAAACTTCAAATCCATTTCAAATCAACTTTGAAAAGTCCAAATGGATCATCCTAAGTTCAACAAGGTCAAACAAAGTTTGACAAAAAATTTCAGCATTTTTAGAAACCAAAAACTATTTTTAATCAATTAAAAATGCATAAAAATAACCTAATTGAATTAAAATCCCAAATAAATCTCAAATCAATTAACAAATTGATGAGAATATTTTTCATAGATCCATCATCATTCAAAGAGGTTGGGAAAATATTTTTGTATTTTTTGAATGTCAAAAACTATTTAAAATGAATTAAAAACAACCAGAAAAGAGAAAATTCATAACAAATATCAAATGATAAAATAAAAAATATTAAAATTCATTTTTAGAAACTAGAAATTAAAAGAGAAATAATGCAATTGGTCTCACATTCTTAGGACCAATAATGAGTGAGATATGATTTTTTGAAATGAAATGGAATAAAAGAAATAAAATTAAAATTAAAATCAGAAATTAAAAATAAGAAAAATTGTGAGGCGTTGGATCAGGAGCTCATTAATTGAGCTGGCACATCACACAGATCATATGCGCGCATCCACCATACACTCAAGTCAAAGCGAAACATATAACATTAAAAAAAGTCATAAAAGGGACTGGTCCAGATTAGATCTGGAAACAAGATCCAACGGCCACGACTTAATCTGGAAACCAGACGGTGGTGTACACCACCGTCTTCTCCGGCGAGACCTTCAACGCCGGTGAGAGTTGCAGAGATCAAAGCTTCACCATATGAGGCGATCTATACAACAATGGAAAGCTGGGGTGATGTACATCACCCCTGTGCCAACTATTTCCACTCTAGACTTCCATGGAGAGAGAAATCAGAGGTTGAAATTCATGGTGTTCAACTGAAACTTAGTGTATTTGCAAAATTCAAAGCACAGTTATGTTGCCTCTGATGAGAGGACTTCAGCCAACCCAATACTTCAAACCCTTCTGTTTCAATTATGAAAGTTTCAAATGACAAAACCTTTAACATCAAAGTTGTAGATCTTTTCAAGAAAATCAATTTGGACTTAAATTTTGCATCATTTGGATTTTTGATGAGAAAGTTATGGGCACTTGAAGTTGGACTTTTTCACATTTCAATGCCTTTGGTCCAAAGTGACCTATAATGTTTTGCATTATCACATGTATTTCTTTTAGGATTATGAAAATTTGCTAAACATAAAAAATGAAGTACACAGCTTAAAATTTCCAATTCCTTTGATACCACCCCAAAATCATGAAAAATGAATGAGTTATGTTCTTGGGAAGTTGACCCAAAATTAGGGTTTCAGTCAAAATGACCTATAATGTTTTGAAATGGATGATGACTTTCCAAGCTTCAAATCAATTTTTGGTGAACATGAAAGTTGTTCATATGGTTCTTAAGAACATTGTTTATCTTGGGATCATCTCCATTTGACAAACATATCAAAAGTTAGATCTCAGTGTACTTCAAAATAGTTAGATGAATTGACTGATCAACTTCTCAAGTCCATACCTCAAATCTTGATGAATTAATGATTGAGGACACTCATATAAGCTCTAGTATGCATGAAATGAGGAATGAAAGAACTCCCTTTTATTGTATTTGATCATGGGTTGAGGTTGCTTTATGAGCAAGGCATAGTTGATGCACAGATGAATTAGGGTTTCCTTGGGAAACAAGCCTTAAGCCCTTTGGTTTGCTTTTATCAAAATGATGATTTGAGATACCTGGGAGGCATATTTGATGGAGGAGAGCTTTGGGAACCATTGTTATGCTTGATTTCATCTTCACCTAGCCATATCAATGAGCATAGGGGCTTCTATGAGCCTTGGATCTTGTGATTGCTCAAGCTACAAAACAAAAGATGTTAGTGACATATTTTTGTGCTTTTGGTTAGTAAACAAAAGAAGAAAAGAAATAATATACAATTCAAGCATGCTTGGTGATCTCAAACCAACTCACAAGTGTTCCCACCCAAGGGTTAAGGAGCCAAGATGCTATGATCCTTGAGGCAAGACGCAAATGCAATGTTATGATGCCATGAGGGATCTTAGGGTCAAAATTGGGGTCTTACAGATGCCCCTATTTAAGGTCATTCTAGTCGGAGATATGAAGGTTAAAATCTTCGTCTCGACGAGGTAGAATGGGCTTAAATAATAATAAAGAGACGAATTTTGGTCCCTAAGAGACCTTATGATGCAAATGTGTGTATGCAAAGGTAATACTCTATGGGGATATATGTCCACAAAGGAAAGAGAAATCAGGAGAAACTGAAAATCCATATGAGTAATACACTCAATGGGACAGGGACTCTGGGGAGTAAAGGGGATAAAAATGCGTGAGCAGGTCACGACTTAAAACTTACTGAGAGACATGAATAGATTCCTTGAAAATAAATCAATGGAGAGATTCGAGCTGACGCAAAGATGTGTGTATTGGGGAATAAGCCAATACAACAAAACTATCCATAAAGGATACTTCGGATAAAAATCCGGACTCAGGCTGAGAAAGTCCACTAAGGGACCCTGATGGGGAATGTCCAAAGAGGACTCAGCTGAGGGAACAGCAAAATGAGGTATTACCGATTACTGGGTAATAAGCTCAAAGAGACATATGATCTAGACACTAGTATGAAGGTGAGAGAACAACACGCTCGGGGAGAATGAATATCTAAGACCGGTATAAGGGTGAGAGATGTCAGACATCCACAACATCTGAGGAAAACCTAAAAAGGTATATTTCAACTCAAGAAAAATCTGACTCCACAAGGGACAAAAGTCATAATAGGGAGTAGAAGGGAAGGAACACCAGGGATACCGGTTACTGGGTATATACTAGGTGACCAACTAGGCGTGAGTTGGGGAATATTTCCAAAACACTCGTCATCCAAAAGGAGGGCTGAAAAAGCAAACTCAATTACAGGATGGGCATCTGATTCCAAAAGGAAATACGAATCTTACTCGACTGGGGAAGAAGAGACTTCGACTGAAGAGTGCAAGAGATATATTATCTATTACCATCAGAACGTAGATAACATACTCGCATGGAAGATTATCCACAACCGGTTACTGGGTTAATAAACGATAAGTCAACCGAAAAGAAAGGACATCGGGATTCCGAATACTGGGTATAAAATGATGACCAAACAAAAGGGAGAAACAATCATTACCGAACAAGGGTAAATGAAAGATGACTCACTGGGGATTCATTGACAAAATCAATGATCCGGGAGACATATCACCGGTTATTGAGAGACATGCTCAAAATGAAAGAACATCAATACCGAATATTGGATAAAGATAACCAACAAAGAGGGGATTACATCTACCGGCTACTGGGTAGAAAACCACAGAAATAGGACTTACAACTACCGATTACAGGGTAGAAGGCCACAGAAATAGGACTTACAACTACCGGTTATAGGGTAGAAGGCCACAGAAATAGGACTTACAACTACCGGTTATAGGGTAGAAGGCCACATAAATAGGACTTACAACTACCGGTTACAGGGTAGAAGGCCACAAAACTCCGCTGGGGAGAAGATGGACAATTACTGATTACTGAGTAATCATTCATCTGAACTACGGGGAAGCGCAGGGGAAATAACAAAGGTAGTCAATCTAGGAACAAACTAGAGAGACACAACGAAATAAGACTCAACCCAATGAGGATATAACTCAGGGGAGTAATTCCATCCCAATACATATTTAGGGAGGAAACTGAAACAACAATCATCCAGGAGGACATAACTCAGTGGGGAATATGGAAGAAAGGGTAGACACTTTCTGCCTATGGGGCTGACTCTATGTGGAGAGATCAGGCACAAACATCTGTTTGGGGAAATATGTGTCACCAAATAGCAGGAGACAACAAACAAAGATATATGGCAAAAAATGCAACATGAATATCTGAATGTTGTAGCTATGTGTAGCGGGGTATTTGTTACCATTAGAGATATTGACTAAATCCAAGGTAAATCATACAAGTCGAGTCGTCACCGCACTTCTATTTATCCAAAGGAATGGTTAGAAAGCGAACAAAAACCTAATAGTTTTAACAAAAACTAGTAAAAGAAACAGAGATCTGGGTAAGGGGGTTGGTTATGCAATGGGAAGGTGTTAGGCACCCAAAACATCCTAGGTACTCCTAGGGAGCCCTTTTCATACTTGGTAAGGTTGTTATTTTGTGAAAATTTATTTGTGCAAACATGATTGAACAGATGAGAAGAGAATGTACAAGTTATTTACATTTTGTGTTTGGATGGATAAACCCATTGCCTACGTACCATCTTGTAAAAAAGATTAGGATCAAAACCTCGTAGTTCGGGGTAAAAATTTCAAAAATGAGTTGGTGAATTGATTGGTCCAAAAGCCTTAAGGTCTTTTGTTATCAAAGGGAGAAAACTCAACCAAACCACAAATCCACCATATGAGGATAGCTTCAACAGGCTAGTGAGAGGTTAACCCTATAATAAGCATGAAAGACTTATTGTCCATCACTAAGGATATAGGTGAGTATTACATCTACCACAAGGATAACTCAAACCTAATAGCTAAAGGTTATGAAAGATTTTGATTAAGAAAGTGGCCATTGGAACCACAAAATACATTTGAATGGGTTATATTTACCAACTAGAAGTATATACAAAAATGGTCAAAGTTGACTTAAAAGTTCAATTCAAAATAAGTGTTATGAAAAGAAAGTTTGAAAATCAAAAGCATAAGGCTTAGGCTTCTAATGTTGGAAATAGTTAAATGTTTGCACAAAAAGTTTTGGCTTGGGTTAGATTGGAGAGAAGAAGAAGAAGGGCTAAAGTCCTAAGCAAAACAAGAGGGTAAAGGAAAAGAAATGAACCACACAAGGAGTTCCTCTCTTGAGATCATATGGATGATCCAAGTAGCTCCCATCCTTTGGAATAAGCAACCACTAAGTATAAGCAACCAATCAAGTCTCACAAGAGATCCTCAATGTATCTTGTATCTTCCACTTAGATGAACATGACAATGGTCCTCCAATTAAGCTCAAATGGGAGCTCCTAGCACAAAAGCACACACATCAAAAGTTCCATAAAGTAAAACAAGAATGGACAAGAGTGAGTTTAGAGGTTTGGTTCTTCTAATCCATCTTCACCATTAAGATCCTCTTACTCCAATTTTGCATAAGGAAGGTCCTAGAAACTAAGTCCAATTCTCCATTTTTTTGCATTGGGAAGGTCCTAGAAACTAAGTCCATTTCTTTACATTTGGTCCACAACAATCAAAACAAAAACACAAGTACAATAATATATATATACACAATTATGTGCTCAAGTGAGCAAAAGGCAAATGGCATTAACATAAACATGTGCTCAAGTGAGCAAAGAGAAAAGCAAATGAATAATACGTGCAAGAATAGTAAATTGCATTAAAGTAAATTGCATGAAGTAAATGTTAATTGTCAATAGTTAGTGTTAGTAGTTAGTGTGCCATAAGGCAAATTTAGCGCTATGTTAAGCAATCGTAATTGGACTTATGTAGAAGTCACAACTATCTGAGGCCTGTCAATAATAATGTGGGCAACAAACACAAGTTAGGAGTCTTGATTAGTGAACCAAGTCCCAACAACTTGCCATGCCAAAAAGGAGAAGAGAATTGATCTTGTATTGGTTTAAGCCTTTTGCATGATTTAAAAGACAACCTATCCTTAATGCAAAGCCATTCACTTGATCAATTGATCAAGATGAATTAGATTTGAATCAAGGAAGGTTAAATCCCTTTAATCAATGCTAACTTATCAACCTTCAACTCATTGATCAAAAAGAAAAAGAAGAAGAAGATGAAGAAGAAGGAGATGGATAAGAGAAAAGGAAATGGCAAAATTAAAGTGCATTAAATGAAACCTCATGTACCAATCCTCATATGTTGACCAATGACATTGAAAGTCAAGGTCAAACAATCAAAAACAGAAGTGAGATGAAGATTGGAAGTCAAGAAATGAATAAACTATTTTTGGCATTTTTTAATATTAAAAATAAACTTGAATTAAAATAAATGGAAAGGTCAAACTTCAAAATCACTTCAAATCAACCTTGAAAGGTCCAAGTGATTTATCCTAAGTTCAACAAGGTCAAACAATTTTTAAAAGGTTTGACAAAAAATTTCAACATTTTTAAAAGTCAGAAACTATTTTTAATCAATTAAAAATGAATAAAAATAACCTAATTGAACTAAAATCTCAAATAAATCTCAAATCAATTCAAAAATTGATGAGAATATTTTTCATAGATCCATCATCATTCAAATAGGTTAGGAAAATATTTTTGCATTGTTTGAATATCAAAAACTATTTAAAATGAATTAAAAATAACCAGAAAAGAGAAAATTCACAAAAAATATCAAATGATAAAATAAAAAATATTAAAAATCAGAAATAGAAACTAGAATTTATTTGGGAAATAATGCAATTGGTCCCATAATTTTTGGATAAAAAATGAAAGAGATATTGATTTTTGAAAATTATTGGAATTAAAGAAATTAAATCAGAAATTCAGAAAATGGAAAAAACCACAAGCGTCTGATCAAGCCTCATTAATTGACGTGGCTGATCAGACGGATGTGAGATGCGCGCGCATGAAAGGCATGAGTCAACAGCGAAGCATCTAGCATTATTGAAAGTCATAAGATCCAAAGGACACGATTCAATCTGGAAACAAGATCAAACGGTCTAGATTTAAACTGAACATGATGAAGCCACTGGAGCCACCGTCTTCTCCGGTGAGCTTCCAGATTCCGGCCAAAATGCAGAACTTCAAAAGGCCACCAAAACATGCGATCTATACATCAATAGAAAGCTAAGATGATGTACATCATCTCTATACCATCCATTTTCATTCTAGATCTCTATGATTTGAGAAATCAGAAGTTGAAAAATCTGGTGTTCATCATGAACTCAATGAATTGCAAAAATTAAAAGCATAAACATGATGCCTCTATTGAGAGGACTTCAGCCAACACAAAACCACAGCCAATAGGTCAAAGGATTAGGAGAATCGAAGAAAATACCAGTTGGAGTTCAAGTTTGAGTTCTGGTGATTTGAGCTTGAAACCTTGCTTGCTTTATCAAAACAGAAGTTCAATGAAGTGTGTAATGAAGGTCTAGAAGCATTAGATCTATGAATACAACCAGATAAAGCTGAATTCGAGATCTAAATTTTTTTGAGAAAAATGCAATTGCTTCTTTAGTGATGGTTGGGGAATGAATTCTGCAGCATTTCAGGTTGAATTGGGTGTCCAAAATGGAGGAAATGAAGTCTCTATTTATAGAGGAATTGGCAAGGAAAGTGTGAGAGGATCCGTGTGCATGAATTTGGACACCACTTGCATGGGCTTGCATGATCATGCACAAGGCCCAAAAGCAATGCCAAATGCAAGCTGAGTTCAAATGCCAAGGGTTTGGACGTGTAATTTGCTCTGAATTGGCTTGTGCAACAAGATTTCAACATGAATTCCACAATTGAACCTAATCCTTCACCTCTTCGAAAATACCATTTAGAAAATCCAAGCATAGGCATATGGGTAATGGTTGGAAAGGTATATGTATGAGGAACAAATGTTATGTTGGTCAAAAGTCCATTTGGAATGTGGAAATTTATGAAATTTGAGTTTAAAGTGTGATGTGCAAAACATGTCAAGGCAAGGTTTCTAAAATTGGCCAACTTTCAAGCCCTTCTGTGTCGATTATGCAAGCTTTAAATGGAAAAACCTCCAACACCAAAGTTGTAGATATTTTCAAGACACTCAAAATGGACTTAAATTTTGCATCATTTGGATTTTTGATGAAAGAGTTATGGGCACTTGAAGTTGGACTTTTTTGACTTTTAATGCCTTTGACACAAAAGGACCTATAATGTCTTGCATTATCACATGTATTTCCTTTGAGATTTTGAGATTTTAAAATTTTGTTCAACATAACATTTGAAGTAGACATCTTAATCTTTCCAATGCATTTGATCCCACCTCAAAACCATAAAAAATGAATGAGTTATGTCCTTGGGAAGTTGACCCAAAATTAGGGTTTCAGTCAAAATGACCTATAATGTATTGGAATGGCAGATGGTTTTCCAAGCTTCAAATAAAATGTTTATGAACATGAAAGTTGTTCATATTGTCCTTAAGACCATGTTTTCTTTTGGAACCATCTCCATTTGACCAACACATAAAATGTTAGGTCTCAGTGTATTTCAAAATAGTCAGATGAATTGGTTGATAAATTTCTCAAATCCATGACTCATAACTTGATGAATTGATGATTGAGGACACTCAAATAAGTTCAAATATGCATGAAATGAAGAGTTAAAGAACTTTCCTTGATTGTATTTGACCATGGACTGAGGTTGCTTCATGAGCAAGGCATTGTGGTGCACAGATGGATTAGGGTCTCCTTGAAGAACAAGACCTCAAACCCTTTGACTTGCTTTGATCAAAATGATGAATTGAGATGCTAGGGAGGCATATTTGATGGATGAGAGCTTTGGGGACCATTACCATGCTGGCTATCATCTCTTCTTGACCATGTCTTTGTACCAATGATCTCCTAGAAGCTTTGGACTTTGTGATTGCTCAAGCTACCAATAAAAGATGTTAGTGACATATTTTTGTGCTTTTGGTTAGTAAAAAAAATGAGAAAAGCAATGATATACAATTCAAGCATGTTTGATGATCTCAAACCACTTACAAGGAGTCCCACCCAAAGGTAAAGGGAACCAAGATGCTTATGATCCTTGAGGCAATGCAAATGCAATGTTATGATGCCATGAGGGATCTTAGGGACAAAATTGGGGTCTTACAGATGCCCCTATTTAAGGTCATTCTAGCCGGATAAGTGAAGGTTAAAATCTTCGTCTCGACGAGGTAGAATGGGCTTAAATAATAACAACGAGACAAATTTTGGTCCCTAAGAGACCTCATGATGCAAATGTATGTATGCAAAATAGTAACACTTTGTGGGGATATGTGTCCACAAAGTAGTAAAGAAAATCAGGAGACACCAATAATCCACATTCAAAGGGACAAAATCTTGGGGACTCTTACGGGGATAAGAAAGAAATGCATGAGCAGGGCACGACTCAAAGTTGGGGAGCAGAATTCTAAAGGGAATAAATCAATGGAAAGATTCAAACTGACTCAAAGGTGCTCGTATTGGGGAATATGCCAATACAGCAAAACAATCCACAACGGACTTCACAGCGGATGCCTGAAAAGACTCTCCTGGGGAAGCAGTGAGATGAGGTGTTACCGGTTACTGGGCAACAAGCTCAATGAGACATGTGATCTGATCACCGACATAAGGGTTAGAGATACAACATGCTCGGGAAGACTGAATATCTAAGACCGGTACAAGGGTGAGAGATATCAATCAAATAAATCATCTGAGGAAGACCTAGAAGGTATATTTCAACTCAGGGAAATCTGACTCCACAGGGGACAAAAGTCGTAATAGGGAGCAGAAAGGGAGGAACACCAAGGATACCGATTACTGGGCATATAATAGGTGACCAACCAAGGCGTGAATTGGGGAATATTCCCAAGGCACTCATCATCCAAAAGAGGGCTAAAACCAAACTCGATTATAGGATGGATATTCGACTCCACAAAGGGGAAACGAATCTTACTATACTGGGGGAGAACAAAAGGTTTCAACCAAAGAGTGCATGAGATATATTATCTATTACCGTCGGAACGTAGATAATATACTCGCATGGACGACTATCCACAACCGGTTACTGGGTTAATAAAGGATAAATCGACCGAAAAGAAAAGGCATCGGGATACCGAAACTAGGTATATAATGATGACCAATTCAGGAGAAACAATCGTCATCAACAATAAAGGGTAGACGAGAGATGACTCGCTGGGGATAAATTGCGTAAACAGGGCAATTATCCAGGCAAAAGAGGGAATGTCAACATCGAATATTGGATGGAGATAACCACCAAGGAGGGGATTACACCTACCGGCTACTGGGTAGGAAACCGCGGAAAAGTAACCGTCATCGATTATGATGAACCAAAGGTTAACTCTGCAAAGGGGAGAAATTAGGGTTTACAACTACCGGTATCAGGGTAGAACACCACAGACTCCGCCGGGGATAAGATGAATGATTACTAATTACTGAGTAATTATTCATTTATACCGCGGGGAAACAAAGGAAACAGCTTCGAGGGGCCAATTTAGGATCAAACCAAAAAGGCAAACTGAATCAAGACTTGTCCTGGTGAGGATATAACTCCACAGGGGAACCCATCCCAATATATGTGTTGGGGGGAAACAGAAACAACCACCATCCACGAGGATATAGCTCGGTGGGGAATATGGAAGAAAGGATAGACGCTTTCTGCCTATGGAGCTGACTCTATATGGAGAGGTCAGACACACACCTCTGCTAGGGGAGATATATATCACCAAATAGCAGGAGACAACAAACAACAATATATGGCAAAGAATGCAACATGAATATCTGGATGTTATGATTATGCATGTTTATGTGTGGTTTATGTTTGATGAATGCTGACAAACAGACATATCTAACACAAACGGATCCAGGAATCAACCACCCGGTACTACATCTCAAGGAGGAAAGCCAGGATCGCCGGAGAGTATCCAATCTGCCGGGGATCAGAGATACCAGAGGACAACAAAATCTCTGCAGGGGATGAATCATCAGTCTCGGCTGGGGAAAAGAGTTTAATGCACAAGTAGAATTTTCCATATAAACCACTCTACTGGGGAATCCATCCGAGGGATAAAGGGATTCTGGGGACCCAACACCAAAAATCGAGTCTTCCAGAGAGAACACATTTGCTGAGGAGGAAAGAAACAACTGCTCTGCTGATGGGAAGAGAGGTAAATAACCTCAACAAGCACTCCACTCGGTGGGATGAACCACAACAATATTCTGGAGGAAGAGGATACAGTTATGCCAGGAATATGAACGAATGTCTTACCCTGTTGGAGATCATACCACTCTTAGGAGAGCACTGAGGATCTCTTAAGTATCCTTTCGTCTTTGTGAATGTTCACTTTGTTTAAAAACAAGTTATAAAAATTCATTTTTTCAAAACAATGATATTTTCTCAGTTAAAAGCATGTGAAAAATTTGTTGAAATAGAAACAAATAAGAGTGAAAATAATTGGATAAAGGCTCAAATTTATTTGATGGAATGATAGTCTGCAAATGGCAAGACACCATAGATCTTTACAAAATTTGAAATTGGTGATATATATTGGAAAAGGGTTACATTGGACATAATGACCATTTCTCCACCAATTCTGAATTCGATGTATTCGAAGCTTCGGTTGATGACGAATGAACGAGAATCTCTGACGGATGACAGATGTAGAACAAAGTCTTGTCAAGATGCAGTTACTTGCCAAATCCCCAATTTTGCCTAGATTGCCCCAGGATGAGGTACTCAATATAGCGGGATACAAATATTTATTTTTTTCATGTCTCTAACTTTTTCCTGGACCGCCCTTTCGGGTTTTCAATCCACCGAGACGCTCATTTTTTGCCTAGGCTGCCCTTTCGGGTTTTCAACTTAGCGAGCTATTCTGTTTTTATTTTTAGGCGAAGTATTTCTTGACTGCATCTGAATTCACAGGACGAGTGAAATCCTCCCCATCCATAGTTGTAAGTATCAAAGCACCGCCTGAAAAGGCTCTCTTAACAACATATGGACCTTCATAGTTTGGAGTCCACTTGCCCCTGGAATCGGGCGCGAAAGACAAGACTTTCTTGAGCACAAGGTCACCTTCTCGGAACACACGAGGCTTGACCTTCTTATCAAAAGCTTTCTTCATTCTTTGTTGATATAACTGACCATGGCACATGGCAGTCAATCTCTTTTCTTCTATCAAATTCAGCTGGTCATAACGACTCTGAACCCATTCAGCATCAGTCAACTTGGCCTCCATCAAGACTCTCATTGATGGGATCTCCACCTCTACTGGGAGTACAACTTCCATGCCATAAACAAGAGAGAAAGGGGTTTCCCATGTTGAAGTGCGGACAGATGTACGATATCCATGTAAAGCGAATGGCAACATCTCATGCCAATCTTTATACATGACAACCATCTTCTGTATAATCTTCTTGATATTCTTATTAGCTGCTTCAACAGCCCCATTCATCTTGGGTCTGTAAGGAGAGGAATTATGATGCGCGATCTTGAACTCACTATACAGTTCCTTCATCATCTTGTTGTTCAGGTTAGATCCATTATCAGTAATGATCTCATCTGGCACACCATAACGACATAGGAGCTGATTCTTGATAAACTTCACCACCACCTGCCTGGTCACATTTGCATACGATGCCGCTTCAACCCACTTGGTGAAGTAATCAATTGCTACGAGAATAAATTTGTGTCCATTAGACGCTTTTGGCTCTATCATGCCAATCATGTCAATTCCCCAAATGGAGAAAGGCCATGGTGATGAAATCACATTCAGAAGTGTCGGGGGAATATGAATCTTATCTGCATAAATCTGACACTTATGGCATTTCTTCACATATTTGCAGCAATCAGACTCCATTGTCAGCCAATAGTAGCTTGCTCTCAACATCTTTCTAGCCATGGCATGTCCATTGGAATGAGTACCAAATGAACCTTCATGGTCTTCGGTCATCAACAGGTCTGCTTCGTGTCTATCCACGCATCTGAGCAGAACCATATCAAAATTTCTCTTGTAAAACACTTCGCCATTGAGGTAGAAACTTCCTGACAATCTCCTCAAAGTCTTCCTATCTTTCACAGATGCCCCGGGCGGATAAATCTGGCTCTGAAGGAAACACTTGATATCATAATACCACGGCTTATCATCTTTCACTTCTTCTACTGCAAATACGTGAGCTGGTCTATCCAAGCGCATCATAGTGATATTGGGAACTTCATTCCACAATTTAACCACAATCATGGAAGTAAGTGTAGCAAGAGCATCTGCCATCCGATTCTCATCTCGAGGAATATGATGGAAGTCAACCATAGTAAAGAACGTTGAAATCCTCCTCGCATAATCCCTATACGGAATGAGACCAGGCTGATTCGTTTCCCACTCACCCTTAATCTGCTTAACAACAAGGGCCAAATCACCATAAACATCGAGATGCTTGATCCTGAGATCAATGCATTCCTCCAATCCCATAATGCAGGCCTCATACTCAGCCATATTATTCGTGCATTTGAAAGTTAGCCTTGCTGTAAAAGGAATATGTGTGCCCTGAGGAGTAATAATCACTGCCCCAATACCATTTCCATACTGATTTACAGCGCCATCAAATACCATACTCCATTTAGAACCAAGCTCTGGCCCTTCATCGAGTGTAGGCTCATCGCAATCTTTCATTTTCAAATACAGAATTTCCTCATCCAGGAAGTCATATTGAACTGACTGATAATCCTCGATCGACTGGTGTGCCAAGTGGTCAGCCAAGATACTACCTTTAATGGCCTTCTGAGCTCGATACTCAATATCATACTCAGATAACAACATCTGCCAACGGACAATCCTCCCTGTTAAAGCAGGCTTCTCAAATATATACTTGATTGGATCCATTCTGGATATCAACCAAGTCGTATGGTTTATCATATACTGGCGCAAGCGCTTAGCTGCCCAAGCCAAAGCGCAGCATGTCTTCTCAAGCATTGAGTATCGAGACTCACAATCAGTGAACTTCTTACTCAAGTAGTAGATAGCGTACTCTTTCTTTCCTGATTCATCTTGCTGACCCAGGACACAACCCATTGAATCTTCAAGAACAGTCAGATACATGATCAATGGTCTCCCTTCCACAGACGGAGACAGGATCGGAGGTTCAGACAGATACTCTTTAATACTGTCGAAAGCTTTCTGGCAATCCTCGGTCCAATCATGGGACTGATCTTTCCGGAGGAGCTTGAATATCGACGCACATGTGGCAGTCATGTGGGATATGAATCTGGAAATGTAATTCAAGCGGCCAAGAAAACCTCGTACTTGCTTCTCAGTTTTGGGTGCAGGCATCTCTTGTATTGCTTTGACCTTTGCAGGATCAACCTCAATACCTCTTTCACTGACAACAAAGCCCAATAACTTGCCAGAACGGACTCCAAATGTACACTTGTTGGGATTCAGACGAAGCTTATACTTTCTCAAACGTTGAAAAAGCTTCAACAGGTGCTCTACATGTTCAACTTCCGTTCTTGACTTTGCAATCATATCATCGACATATACCTCAATCTCCTTGTGCATCATATCATGAAACAAGGTAGTCATAGCTCGTTGATACGTGGCTCCGGCGTTCTTCAAACCGAAGGGCATCACTCGATAACAGAATGTTCCCCAAGGTGTGATGAATGTTGTCTTCTCCATATCCTTGGGTGCCATCTTAATCTGATTATATCCGGAAAATCCATCCATAAATGAGAAGAGATTGAATTTAGCTGTATTGTCTACCAACATATCAATATGTGGTAGAGGGAAATCATCTTTCGGACTAGCTTTATTCAAGTCTCTATAGTTCACACACATCCGGACTTTTCCATCTTTCTTAGGCACGGGCACAATATTGGCCACCCATTGAGGATATGTAGAAGTCACTAGAAACCCTGCATCAATTTGCTTCTGAACTTCCTCTTTGATCTTTACTGCCATATCAGGATGAGTTCTCCTGAGCTTCTGCTTCACATGTACGCACTCAGGCTTTAAAGGCAGGAAATGTTGCACAATATCAGTATCTAGACCGGGCATGTCTTCATATGACCAGGCGAAGACATCGACGTATTCTTGTAGCAATTCAATCAACCCCTTCTTAACAGATTCTTCCAAGAGTGCCCCAATCTTTACCTCTCGCACACAATCTTCAGACCCCAAGTTGACTGTTTCCAGATTCTCTAGATGCGGCTGAATGATCTTCTCTTCATGCTCAAGTAGACGGGTAATCTCATCAGGAATCTCTTCAACATCATCTTCTTCCGCCTCAAATACAGGGAATTCAAAATTGGGAGATGGCGTTGGGTCATTATGTTCAATGGGTCTAGAAATCAACCTGCATAACGATTTTGGGTATGAAAAGCTTTAGAATTCAAACAAGGCAAATCATTATGCATATGAAAAGATTGATTTTATTCTTTTTTAGGGTTTTATGTGATCACCGATTTTATGCAAAAATCAAAAAGGGAAAATAATTTGGAAAAACAAACATTTAACATGAATTTATTGAATGAAAATATCATTGTATTTATGTTGCCAACAATGTCATCACTCCTCCTTTTGGCATGGGAGAAGGGTTTTTAAACAAAGTGATCATTACGTTAACTTGTGGACAACTGTAGGAATCTCCACAGCGACCCAATTGTTGCAGATCCCTCCAGGGATAATGAAATTGTCAGAATCCTCTGCATCCTCTTCCAAGACAGCAGCAGCTTCCTCATCCTGACCGGTGTGGGTAAAACCTCCACTCTTGAATAGCCCTTGTGCTTTGAAAACCCCAGAAGAAAAGCCAATGCCATCCCGGGACTTGTTGTCTTCTAACTCAATCATTTTCCCTAATCCAGCAGTTGCACCACACTCAATGGCCAACTTTGCATCTCTATAGGAAGTAAATGAAGGAGTTCTCTTCTCAACAGGTTCAGCTATAGATAAAGCTTGGAAAGGAGTTCCAACTTCATCCTCAGCATCTATGTATGAGAAGGAAGACAAGTGGCTAACCAGGAGATCTTTTTCTCCCCCTACCACCACCGGTTTCTTATTCTTCACAAATTTCAGCTTCTGGTGTAGGGTGGATGTCACGGCGCCCGCTTCGTGAATCCATGGTCTGCCTAAGAGACAGTTGTACGATGGGTGAATATCCATAACCTGGAAGGTAATTTGGAAATCACTGGGTCCAATCTTGATTGGGAGATCAGCTTCCCCAATCACAGTTTTACGCGACCCGTCGAAAGCTTTCACAACAACTCCACTCTGCCTCATGGGAGGCCTTTGATATGTTAGTTTCGAGAGAGTGGACTTTGGTAATACATTCAGGGATGGCCCAGTGTCCACCTGCACCTTGGACATGGCGTCGTCTTTGCAATTCATAGATATGTGTAATGCACAGTTGTGGTCTCTTCCCTCCTCAGGGAGATCAGAGTCACAAAAGCTCAAATTGTTACAAGCGGTAATGTTTGCAACAATGCTATCGAATTGCTCTATTGTGACATCATGATCTACATATGCCACATCTAGAACTTTCTGCAGAGCCTCTCTATGTGGTTCTGAATTCAGAAGTAATGATAACACGGATATCTTGGATGGCGTTTGTAGAAGTTGGTCTACAACATTGTACTCGCTCCTTTTGATGAGCCTCAACATCTCATCACAGTCTTCTTTTTCATTGCCACTAGGGCCAACAAAAGTAGGAGTTTTCAGTACAGAGGAAGGTTTAACAGCAAGTGCCAGATTCGGAGGATTCACCGCATTCCCAATCGGGCGTTCAACAAAATCAGCATTAGCTTGAGGTTTTGGTGGTGCTGAAAACACACGACCGCTACGGGTCAAACCACTTACATCAGCAATGTTCACTACAGATGAGGAAGGCAAAGGCACTTCTTTCCCATCTTCTACAGAAACAGCGTTGTAACGAAAGGGAATTGCTTTTTCGGAAGAATATGGCACAGGACCGGCGGGTTTAATGATCAGAGAAGGAGAAACCTTCTGCTTGCTACCATCATACTTGATGATAACAGGTTCGGGCATCCGGAATACTCGGGAGATCACGTTGACCTCTGGCTCGTCTTCATCAACATTCCTATTCTGAAGAATCTCAATGAC
Organism: Lathyrus oleraceus; assembly: GCF_024323335.1. Lineage (NCBI taxonomy): Eukaryota > Viridiplantae > Streptophyta > Magnoliopsida > Fabales > Fabaceae > Lathyrus > Lathyrus oleraceus. Next base: position 350,565,879 of record NC_066584.1, on the reverse strand, counting down.
TCCTTCATCCAGCATTTCCTGAAGATCTTTACGCACCTGGCGATAACCCAATCGGTTAACAGGGCAGATTCGGCATCTATCATGGCCGTGCTCATAGTGACTGTAATCACACAGCAAATGGTGCAACTCGACCAGGGACTATCGAATATGACTAACATATTTGACCTTGTATTTTCCAGTGCAGCCCTGGACCATGTTGACAGATTTCTCATGCACGGGCAATGGGTTCTTCTTCACATTAGGACCTACGTCCTCGAAGCACAAAATGCCACACCTCACAAGGTCTTGAACCTTGGTCTTCAAAGGGTAACAATTCTCCACATCGTGGCCGGGAGCACCAGAATGGTAGACACAATGCAATTCGGGCTTATACCACCACTGAGGGTTAACAGGTATAGCCGGTGGGTCTCTCGGAGTAATCAGCTTCCTCTCTATCAAAGAGGGATATAGTTCTGCGTACGTCATTGGAATAGGATCAAAGGTGACCCTTTTCCTCTCGTAACTCGTGCTGGTCTGATTACCGTTTCGAGGCTGGTAGGCCTGCTCTTGCGGATATTGCTGAGGTGATTGCTGATTGTTGCTATATTGGTGATACTGTTGATTGTCTCTGAAAACAGGTGCTATATGAGCCACCTGGTGCTGGTTACCAGAGGGACGCACGGTCTTCCTCCTCACATAGGGTCTTCTTGGCTTTACATGGGAGATCACAGCATGTGCCTCTCCATCTTTCTTCTTTGCAAACGCCCCATAACGTTTGGCAGAAGAGCTTTCTTCCTTGGTCAGACGCCCTTCTCTGACTCCTTCTTCTAAACACATCCCCATATTCACCATCTCGGTGAAGTCAGAAGGAGCGCTAGCAATCATCCTCTCATAATAGAATGAACTCAAGGTCTTCAAAAAGATCTTGGTCATTTCCTTCTCTTCTAGCGGAGGCACGATCTGTGCAGCCAACTCTCGCCACCTCTGGGCATACTCTTTGAATGTTTCCTTGTCCTTCTAGGACATGGCCCTCAACTGATCCCTATCGGGAGCCATATCCACGTTATATTTGTATTGCTTGACGAAGGCCTCGCCAAGGTCGTTGAAGGATCGGATGTTCACACTGTCTAACCCCATGTACCATCTCAGGGCAGCACCGGACAAACTGTCCTGAAAGTAGTGGATGAGCAACTGGTCGTTATCAGTCTGAGTAGACATCTTCCTGGCATACATGACCAGGTGGCTGAGAGGACAAGTATTCCCTTTGTATTTTTCAAAGTCAGGGACCTTGAATTTCACAGGAATCTTCACATTGGGAACCAAGCAGAGATCGACAGCAGACTTGTCGAAGAGATCCTTTCCTCTAAGAGTCTTCAATTCTTTGCGAAGCTCAAGAAATTGATCATTCATAGCGTCCATCTTCTCATAGACATCTGGGCCTTCACACGGCTCAGAATGATAGATGGTGTCGTCTACCCCAGGCATGGTATGCACGACAGGAGGAGGAACGGCAAGGACCGGGCTAGATGCCGGCATAGAAGCAAAAGTTGGAGCAGGATCCTCAGGCATGAAATTAGGAGGCATCCCCCACGGGAATCCGGCTGGCATGGATGTCGGAACAAAGTGTGCACTGGCTGCAGGCACAATTGAGGAGACAATCTCTGAGATAACTGTCCTCTGGGGAGGAGTTGAAGGCGTCGGAGAAGATTGGCTCTAGGCAGCCAGGAACGATTCCATCAAAGCACTCAGTCTGGTTTTCTACCCAGGAGACAATCTCTGAGATAACTGTCCGTGCGGATTTGTGATTCTTCCCATCCCCACGCGGAGTTGTTGGTTTTCTACCCAGTATTCGGTAGATGTAAACCCTAATTCGTGTTTATCCCCACTAGAGTATGGCTACTACCCCATATTCGGTAGTCGTAAGTCCTATCTCCTTTCCCCTATCAGAGGTAACCTTTGTGGTTCGTTCTGGTTGATGGTGGATTTTGTGTTGTTGTGGTTTTATCCCCAACGGAATTTGTGTCTCCCTGTGGAATAAGTTGAATAAGTGCTCAGTATTCGGCCTTCATTCACCCTGTTCCCAGTGGAGTCTGTGGTCTTCTACCCCGTATTCGGTAGTTGTAAATCCTTTCGCGGTGTTTTTCTCCCCAGCGGAGTTTGTGCCTTTTGGTACAGGTGGATAATTGCCGGTTGCTAGCAATTTTATCCTCAGCCAGAGTTTCGGTATTCTACCCCGTATTCTGTAGTTGTAAACCCTAATTTCTCCCCTTTGCAGAGTTAACCTTATTGTTCATCCTAACCGATGATGGTTACTCCTTGTGGTTATCTTCATTCAATATTCGATGTTGATATTCCTCTCTGTGCTTGTGGATAATTGTCGGTTGCTAGCAATTGTATCCCCAGCAAGTTGTCTTCTGGATCATTGCCGTATGCTTGCAATGTTATTCCTTTTGAAGTCGCTAGTGGGTCCTTTCACCGTTTGCTAGTGATTTGTTCCCCGGATCATTGAGTGTTTATCAATACATCCCCAGCTAGTCCTTGTGGGTAATTGCCGGATGCTTGCAATACATCCCCAGTGAGTCTCCTTTCATTTACCCGTTTGCTTGGTAATGATTGTTGCTCCCTTTGATTGGTCATCATTATATACCTAGTTGGTATCCCGATGCCTTTCTTTTCGGTCGATTTATCCTTTGTTAACCCAGTAACCGGTTGTGGATAATCTTCCACGCGAGTATGTTATCCATGTTCTGACGGTAATGGATAATATCTCTCATGCACTCTTCAGTCGAAGCCTTGTGTGTTTCCCCGGTCGAGTAAGATTCGTTATTTCCTTTGCGGAATCGAATATTTGTTGTTTCGGATAATTGCCGGATGCTTGCAATTTATCCCTTTGAGTTGTCTTTCATTTACCCGTATGCTTGGTATCGATTGTCTCTCTTTTTGGTTAGTCACCTATTATATGCCCTAACCGGTATCTCTGGTGTCTCTTCCTTTTCGAGTATATTATTCACGTTCTGACGGTAATGAATAATATATCTCTTTCACTCTTTGGTTGGAATCCTTTGTTGATCTTCCCCAGTAGAGTAAGATTCGTATTCTTTGTAGAATCGAATATCCATCCTTTAACAAGTTTGTGTTTTGGATGATGAGTGTTTTGGCATATATACCAATTCACGTTTTCGGTAGATCACCTATTATATACCCAGTAACCGGTATCCTTGGTGTTTCTTACCATGCGAGCATATTATCTACGTTCTGACGGTAATAGATAATATATCTCATGCGAGTATTCTATCCACGTTCTGACGGTAATGGATATTATATCTCATGCGCTCTTTGGGTTTGTGTCCCCAGTTGAGTAAGATTCGTTTTCCCTTTGTGGATTCGAATGTCCATCCTGTAAGTCGATTTGCTTTTTCAAGCCCTCCTTTCGGATGATGAGTGTTTTGGCAGTAAAAACCAATTCACGCTTCGGTCGGTCACCTATTATATACTTCGGTATCCCTGGTGTTCCTTCCTTTCTGCTCCTTATTATGACCTTGGTCCCCTGTGGAGTCAGATTTTCCTGAGTTGATGTACCTTTTTCAGGTCTTTCTCAGATGTTCGGTTGATTGATATCTCTCACCCTTATACCGGTCTTAGATATTCATTCTTCCTGAGTTTGTTACCCTTATACCGGTGACACCTCACCTTGTTGCTTTTCCCCGTGAGAGTCTCTTTGTTAGACACTTCTCCATTGGAGTTTCTTGTGGTGATTTTTACCCTTCTTGCTGTATTGGCGTTTTCCCCAATATATGCAATTTTCCCCGGCAGGGAGGTTCTTTGTGAATCTTTTCCTTGGTCCGATTCCGGATTTTCATCCGAAGTATCCTTTGTGGATAGTTTGAGTCAGCTTGTGTCTTTCCAATGGATGTGTTTCCTTTGGAAACCCTCTGATCCTCAGTTTGAGTCCTTTACTTCCCCAGTAAAGTCTCCAGTCTGTTTTCTGTTTTCCCCAACTCAGAGTCGTGTCCTGCTCACGCATTTCATTTTCTTTTTACTATCCCCAATAAGAGTCTTGTTATAGTCTCTGTTCCTGGTGAGTGTATTACTCCGATGGATTGTCTTTTCTTCTGTGTGAATCATATTCCCCTCAGAGTTTGTGTTTTTACATGCATACATCTGCATCATGAGGTCTCTTAGGGACCAAAATTTGTCTCATTACTGTTATTTAAGCCCATTCTACCGCGTCGAGATGAAGATTTATGAACTTCACTTCTCCGGCTAGAATGACCTTAAATAGGGGCATCTGTAAGACCCCAATTTTGTCCCTAAGATCCCTCATGGCATCATATCACATCATATCATTGCCTCAAGGATCTTTGTGCACCTTACCTTCTTTCCTGAGGGTGGGTTGTCTTTTGAGAGTGGTTCTTGATCACCAAGCATGTTTTGCATTTGTATATCATTGATGTTCATTTGTTTACTAACCAAAAGTACAAAAATATTGTCATCTAACCTTGTTACTTGCAGATGAAGCAACATTAGGTCAAACCAGTCAAAGGCATTCATTGAGCCATAAATGGTGGCCATTCTTGAGAATTTGGGCACCATGATCATTCATATGAGATTCATATGAGTTGTGATATCATTTGGAATCAAGATCTCAAGTGGTAGAGGCTTGAAGTTCATCAGAACAGGGCTCAGTCAACTGAAACCCTAGCAAAGTCAACTGTGGTCAATTGTGCATTTAATCAGGGATTTGAAGGTGGGAGATGGTTGGAAAGGTCTCATTCATGTCCATACAAGTCTCATGTAACATGTCAAACATCAACATTAGAGAATTTGAGGTCAGATGAAAAGGTTTCCAAAAATAGTAAGTGACCTGTAATTTCAAACTGCCAAAAATGGAAAGGTCTTCTCCTCAAATTTACATGGTCGAGCAAGCCTCAAATCAAATTTTGTCCAACATGAAAGTTGAAGATCTTGCTCTTACCTTTCCAAAAAGTCCAAGAACATCCATTTCTCATGTGTGGTTGGCAAGTTATGATCAAATCATTGTCAATGGATTTTGAACTTCAACAAGGCATAACTTTTGCCTCAAAAGGCCAATTCATGTGATTCTTTGTTGAGCAATTTTCTCTTGATCTCTACTATCATGATCATGCATCACATTTCATTAAAACTCATCACAAAAATATTTCATTTTTTACTTGAATTAATTTGAATTTTTGGAGGGAAAATATCCATTTGAAAAATATGCATGATTTTCAATTCCAATCAATCTCATTTGCATCCAAACAGGTTTTTAAACTAGTTTCAAGTGAAATTTGCACTGTAGCATGCCATGCACATGCATAAGGGTGGTTTTGTCCATTTGCCCCAAACATTTGATTTTCACTAATTTTCCATTACCAATTGATTAATCATGATTAAGCTTGGTTAATTAGAGGTATATAAGTGAAACCATAACAGAAAAACCCTAACCACAATTCACAATTTCAGATCCAAACACTTTTCATCTCAAATTCTCTCAAATTCTCTCAAATTTCTTCAACTTTTTTCATCGAATTTCATCATTCCTTTTGCTTGTTCTTGTGCTAATCATCATCTGCAGGAAGTATTGAAGATCTGTTGAAGCAAATATTGGAGAATTCTTGAAGAATTGGAACTGTTGAAGCTTGAACATTCACATGGCAGTTGGAAATTTCATCGAAATCAAGCTCTGTTGAGCTGAAGTCTTGCTTCCATACATTCATCCAAGCAACATAGAAGATCTGTTTCACTTTTTCAGACCTTGATTCACACGATTCCAACACTGCATCTTCATCGAGGTACCTTAGTTGCTATAGTTCATTGTGAACTTGCTATTGCTTTGCTTGATAGCTTAAGCATTGAGGTAGAATCTCTTGTCTCCATGTAGTCTGGAAGACCTGGCCTGTTACTTGGCCAGGCACCTGTCTGAAGTCCTCCTTAAGAGGCAATGTTTGTGATTGTTTATCTTTGTCCCCAAGCAGGAAAAGTCCTTTTGATAAGGCAATTGGTAGACAAAAGAGATGTGTAGTCCATCTCCTACTATTCTGTGTGTCTTCGCTTTGCTCACATTACATGTTGAAGCATTGTGGATCTTAACCCAAGATCTATAGAGTCATTAACTTGTGGAGAGAGTTCCAACTTTCTGAACTCCCACACCTTCTGATATTCAATGCTCTCCCTGACCAGGGATAAGAGTGATGAGGTACACCCCTCATATCCTTTCATCTGCTTCACCTTAACTCTCAATGTTAAGGTTAAGAGCACCACTTACCCCACTCCAGTTGACTTTAAAGTCTAACCCTTGCTTGAGCCTAATTGCTTGGTTATAGTGTGTGCTAAATGACTTTGTTTGATTGATTGCTTGATTCATATGTACATGTTTGCTTGCATGCCTTTGTGCATTGATTGTCATTAATGGTTCATTATTGCATGATCATCATTTCATATCTTTGTGATTTGTTTGAGTTTGCCCATTGAGGAATCAGCTATAAGTCCATTCTTTGGCTTCTGTTCCTATGATTTGGAAGGGATTGAGTGTAAGACCATTCCATTGGCCACTCATGTCCTCTTTGCTTAGTGCTTCTGCTTGTTTGTGGTATGTGAGGATGCAATTGTAAGACCATGTTGTTGGCATTTGTACTCCCATGATCATCTGTTGGAGATTAGAGTAAGCCCAGATAGATTGGCATCTGATATCCATGTTTTGTGTTTGTTTGTTGTATGTGAGGATGCAAGTGTAAGTCCATGTTGTTGGCATTTGTATTCCTATGATCATCCTGTGGAGATTGGTATAAGTCCATATAGATTGGCATTTGAGATCCATGTTTTGTTTTTGCCTTGTGAGATTGGAGTAAGTCCATTTATTGGCATCCAATATCATTGTTTTGTTTTAGGAGATTGGTATAAGCCCAGTTGATTGGCATCCGGTATCCACCCTTTTGTTCTGTTTTGCTTTGTGAGATTGGTATAAGCCCATTTATTGGCATCCGGTATCATTGTTTTGTTTTAGGAGATTGGTGTAAATCCATTTATTGGTATCCGGTATCCGCTTTTGTTTGTGAGATTGGTATAAGTCCATTGATGGCATCCGGTATCACCTTGCTTTGTATTTGCTTGCTTGCGTTGTTACCTATTCCAAAGGACACACTTGAATCATCTTCTATATGATTTCAAGAGGTGAACTTCTAGGAAGTTTTACACTCCTTCATCCACATCCTTTTTGTTTCTAAACCCCTTTTCACTTGTTGATTTTAAAACTTGTAAATACATGTTGTGCAAACATTCTCATCTCTTTTCAAATTAGAAACCTGGACCTTAAGTCCTTGACTTTTCAAACTCCATTTCATAACACTTCTTTGAATTGAATCTTAATCATACTTTGACCATATTTTGTGAATAATCATAATCAATTAACTTCACCCATTCAATTGTTTTGTGGCTTTGTCCATTGTTGATATGTTTTCATGCATTAGCCATAGGTTTCAATTACCATAGTGGTTGATGTAAATCTTACCTTATCCTTAGTGAGTTGATTGTAAGTCTTCCATACTTATTATAGGGTTAACCCCTCACTAGTATGTTGAAGTCGTCCTCGCATGGTGGATTGTTGATTCAGGTTGAGTTTTCTCCCATTGGTAATGAAAAGCCTTAGTGCTCTTGTTTTAAAATGAATTCACTAATTTTTGGAAATCTTTTAGCTGAACTACGGCGTTTTGATCCTTACCTTTCATGGAAGGTACGTAGGCAACGGGTTCATCCGTTCAAACACAAAAATAATAAAAATGTACATTCTTTTCTCACCATCCCAATCATGTTTGCACAATATGTCATAAACAAATAAACATTTTCATTCAACAAGTGTGAAAAGGGCTCCCTAGGAGTACCTAGGATGTGATGGGTGCCTAACACCTTCCCATTGCGTAATTTACCCCTTACCCAGATTCTCTGATCTTTTCATTAGTTTTCTATGTGTAGAACTTCTTAGGCTTTTGTTCGCTTTTTAGCCAATCCTTTGGATAAATAAAAGTGCGGTGGCGACTCGATTTCTTTGTATGCTTTGCTTATGGTTTAATCAATAAATCATATAGCGACGAATACACCGCTACACATCCTATGGATCCCTAGAAACAATCATCTAATGCTCGGGACACAGGAAGATAGGATGCACGAAGCCTCTTTACTTCCTCCTCATAGGCTACCTCCATATCCGCATTCTCTTTGGCGAGTCGATCGTACTTCCTCTTCCAAAACCGGGAAGACTGAGGAAGTAGAGAAGTCCATGCATCATTAGGATCATCAATAACCTGATGCTCGAGGAACTCAATCAAAGCGTCTTTCTCCTTAATTAGTTGAAGCAACTCTTCTCTTTCACGAATCCAGGCACATGATAGGTCTTCGTCTCTCAACTTCTCTACTCCTGGATTAGGGGGGGTTGAAGGCCCAGCCATAATCATAGGTGTAGGTCTCGGATACTCATAAGGCATGAGATACTCAGAAGCTCTCCTCCTTACCCAAGCAGTATAAGGCTCCAAAGCGATGCAATTCTTAGGACCCAACTCCTTCCTTCCTTTCTTATGAATCTTGCACCAAGCGCGTACCATTCTGCCCTTCAAGCCTTGGGGATCTTTACCCTCATGAAAGAACACACCTTCTAACAGAATGTTATTAGGTTTATCCTTTAGGGGGAACCCAAGCTGACGACGTGCCAAAATAGGGTTGTAGTTAATCCCACCACATGTACCAAGAAGAGGCACATTGGAGAATTCACCATAAGAGTCGATAATCTGCACACCATCATACACACGGCTATACCAAGAGATATCATCATTAGTGAGAGACATGAGTCTCGTGGACCACCGTAGACATCCCTTGTTCTCCTTGAAAGCGACCGTCTGAGGTAAGTGAGAAATAAACCACTTATACAACAGAGGCAAACAACACACAATGGCGCCACCACCCTTTGCATTCCTCATATGAAAAGAGAAATAAGTATCACCCAATAGAGTAGGAACGGGATTAAGAGTAGAAAAGATCCTAATAGCGTTCACATCCACAAACTTGTCGATGTTAGGGAACAATACCAATCCATATATGAGAAGTACAAATATGGCCTCAAAGGCATCCTCACTCATGGCCTTCCCATAAACAGTAGCTTGAGCAATGAGGAACTCGGAAGGGAGACCTTGAATTCCACCTTTGGTAGTCATATGAGCATCAACCAGAGATTCATCTATGTGCAACATGTCAGCTATCTCTTGAGAAGTAGGAATACTCTCCAAGCCACTGAACGGCAACTGATCCAGGATAGGTATACCCATAAGGTAAGCATACTCCTCAAGGGTAGGCAAAAGCTGAAATTCCGGAAACGTGAAGCAACGGTACAAGGGATCATAAAACTCATCAATCCTTCGTCCACCTGAGTAGTCAGAAGAGGAAGAAGCTTCCCAAAACGAGCTTTGAAACCCAAGGGATCCAGTACATAGGATGTCAGATTCCTTAACTCTTTCAAATCTGGTTGTCTGAAGCTGTACTTCTTTGTATTCCTTCTTTGTCTTTCCATGTCTGAAATTTTTTGCAAATAAACCCCTTAAGTTCCTTGAAAATTTCCTTTATTATTGATGATATGGATGCAAATGAGTGCATGGATGCATGAATGCAACAAACACACTCAAGGATCAAGCAAAGCACACCAAACAAAGGTCATGGGATGGATCATATTATCCTTAATATCAATCATCCATTTTGGTGGATTATGGTTTACACCTTATCAACACCCAAGTTCCATTGATATTAAGGATATATGAACGGATCAACCATGAATCAAGGGTTTGTTTCAAGTCACGAGCATGGGTTTTAGGTTAAGAACCACCCAAAGGGAATGTACTAGGGTTTAAACCTGCCAAACATGTTCTACAAGAGGTGCCCATAGTCATCATCCCATCTTTCAGATATTACCGGAGAAACGACTACTCGTATTCCAAAAATATTCTCAAGAGAGACTCTTATGAGTGTAGTATCGCGTAACAATCGTATCAAATCTTACACTTGAACGATTTTCGCACTACATCCTAAAAATAGGCCAAGATGGGCTTGGTAAACTAAGGTCCTTGGCTTCTAAGGTCTATATTGGAAAGAGTAATGTCTAACCACAACTTACTTGTGTGGCATTATTGATCCCAACATGACCTCCACCAAGTGAATGGACTTGCAAGTCAACTTGCTAAGGAATAACTCCACACAAGTCAACAAGACTATGCCATTCTCCTATCCTAAGTGCACTCGAGTCCGGGTATAGAACTCATCTCACAAAGATCACCAAGCATACAAGGAATTAATATCAATCAAGTCAATCATTACATACAATACAGTGATCCCAAATTGCACAAAAATATGTCACAAAATAATACAATACAACAGGCATGAAAAGTTGGCAAAACCCACTAGGCAAATGTATCCCCAGCAGAGTCGCCACTTTTCTGTAGCGGGGTATTCGTTACCATTAGAGATATTGACTAAATCCAAGGTAAATCATACAAGTCGAGTCGCCATCGCACTTCTATTTATCCAAAGGAATGGTTAGAAAGCTAACAAAAACCTAATAGTTTTAACAAAAACTAGTAAAAGAAACAGAGATCTGGGTAAGGGGGTTGGTTATGCAATGGGAAGGTGTTAGGCACCCAAAACATCCTAGGTACTCCTAGGGAGCCCTTTTCATACTTGGTAAGGTTGTTATTTTGTGAAAATTTATTTGTGCAAACATGATTGAAGAGATGAGAAGAGAATGTACAAGTTATTTACATTTTTTGATTGGATGGATAAACCCATTGCCTACGTACCATCTTGTAAAAAAGATTAGGATCAAAACCTCGTAGTTCGGGATAAAAATTTCAAAAATGAGTTGGTGAATTGATTGGTCCAAAAGCCTTAAGGTCTTTTGTTATCAAAGGGAGAAAACTCAACCAAACCACAAATCCACCATGTGAGGATAGCTTCAACATGCTAGTGAGGGGTTAACCCTATAATAAGCATGAAAGACTCATTGTCCATCACTAAGGATATAGGTGAATATTACATCTACCACAAGGATAACTCAAACCTAATAGGTAAAGGTTATGAAAGATTTTGATTAAGAAAGTGGCCATTGGAACCACAAAATACATTTGAATGGGTTATATTTACCAATTAGAAGTATATACAAAAATGGTCAAAGTTGACTTAAAAGTTCAATTCAAAATAAGTGTTATGAAAAGAAAGTTTGAAAATCAAAAGCATAAGGCTTAGGCTTCTAATGTTGGAAATAGTTAAATGTTTGCACAAAAAGTTTTGGCTTGGGCTAGAGTGGAGAGAAGAAGAAGAAGGGCTAAAGTCCTAAGCAAAACAAGAGGGTAAAGGAAAAGAAATGAACCACACAAGGAGTTCCTCTCTTGAGATCATATGGATGATCCAAGTAGCTCCCATCCTTTGGAATAAGCAACCACTAAGTATAAACAACCAATCAAGTCTCACAAGAGATCCTCAATGTATCTTGTATCTTCCACTTAGATGAACATGACAATGGTCCTCCAATTAAGCTCAAATGGGAGCTCCTAGCACAAAAGCACACACATCAAAAGTTCCATAAAGTAAAACAAGAATGGACAAGAGTGAGTTTAGAGATTTGGTTCTTCTAATCCATCTTCACCATTAAGATCCTCTTACTCCAATTTTGCATAAGGAATGTCCTAGAAACTAAGTCCAATTCTCCATTTTTTTGCATTGGGAAGGTCCTAGAAACTAAGTCCATTTCTTTGCATTTGGTCCACAACAATCAAAACAAAAACACAAGCACAATAATATATATACACAATTATGTGCTCAAGTGAGCAAAAGGCAAATGGCATTAACATAAACATGTGCTCAAGTGAGCAAAGAGAAAAGCAAATGAATAATATGTGCAAGAATAGTAAATTGCATTAAAGTAAATTGCATGAAGTAAATTGCATGAAGTAAATGTTAATTGTCAATAGTTAGTGTTAGTAGTTAGTGTGCCATAAGGCAAATTTAGCTCTATGTTAAGCAATCGTAATTGGACTTATGTAGAAGTCACAACTATCTGAGGTCGGTCAATAATAATGTGGGCAACAAACACAAGTTAGGAGTCTTGATTAGTGAACATGGTCCCAACAACTTTCCATGCCAAAAAGGAGAAGAGAATTGATCTTGTATTGGTTTAAGCCTTATGCATGATTTAAAAGACAACCTATCCTTAATGCAAAGCCATTCACTTGATCAATTGATCAAGATGAATTAGATTTGAATCAAGGAAGGTTAAATCCCTTTAATCAATGCTAACTTATCAACCTTCAACTCATTGATCAAAAAGAAAAAGAAGAAGAAGAAGAAGAAGAAGGAGATGGATAAGAGAAAAGGAAATGGCAAAATTAAAGTGCATTAAATGAAACCTCATGTACCAATCCTCATATGTTGACCAATGACATTGAAAGTCAAGGTCAAACAATCAAAAACAGAAGTGAGATGAAGATTGGAAGTCAAGAAATGAATAAACTATTTTTGGCATTTTTTAATATTAAAAATAAACTTGAATTAAAATAAATGGAAAGGTCAAACTTCAAAATCACTTCAAATCAACCTTGAAAGGTCCAAGTGATTTATCCTAAGTTCAACAAGGTCAAACAATTTTTAAAAGGTTTGACAAAAAATTTCAACATTTTTAAAAGTCAGAAACTATTTTTAATCAATTAAAAAAGAATAAAAATAACCTAATTGAACTAAAATCTCAAATAAATCTCAAATCAATTCAAAATTGATGAGAATATTTTTCATAGATCCATCATCATTCAAATAGGTTAGGAAAATATTTTTGCATTTTTTGAATATCAAAAACTATTTAAAATGAATTAAAAATAACCAGAAAAGAGAAAATTCACAAAAAATATGAAATGATAAAATAAAAAATATTAAAAATCATAAATAGAAACTAGAATTTATTTGGGAAATAATGCAATTGGTCCCATAATTTTTGGATAAAAAATGAAAGAGATATTGATTTTTGAAAATTATTGGAATTAAAGAAATTAAATCAGAAATTCAGAAAATGGAAAAAACCACAAGCGTCTGATCAAGCCTCATTAATTGACGTGGCTGATCAGACGGATGTGAGATGCGCGCGCATGAAAGGCATGAGTCAACAGCGAAGCATCTAGCATTATTGAAAGTCATAAGATCCAAAGGACACGATTCAATTTGGAAACAAGATCAAATGGTCCAGATTTAAACTGGACATGATGAAGCCACCGGAGCCACCGTCTTCTCCGGTGAGCTTCTAGATTCCGGCCAAAATGCAGAACTTCAAAAGGCCACCAAAACGTGCGATCTATACATCAATAGAAAGCTAAGATGATGTACATCATCTCTATACCATCCATTTTCATTCTACATCTCTATGATTTGAGAAATCAGAAGTTGAAAAATCTGGTGTTCATCATGAACTCAATGAATTGCAAAAATTAAAAGCATAAACATGATGCCTCTATTGAGAGGACTTCAGCCAACACAAAACCACAGCCAATAGGTCAAAGGATTAGGAGAATCGGAGAAAATACCAGTTGGAGTTCAAGTTTGAGTTCTGGTGATTTGAGCTTGAAACCTTGCTTGCTTTATCAAAATAGAAGTTCAATGAAGTGTGTAATGAAGGTCTAGAAGCATTAGATCTATGAATACAACCAGATGAAGCTGAATTCGAGATCTGAAAAATTTTAAGAAAAATGCAATTGTATCTTTAGTGATGGTTGGGGAATGAATTCTGCAGCATTTCAGGTTGAATTGGGTGTCCAAAATGGAGGGAATGAAGTATCTATTTATAGAGGAATTGGCAAGGAAAGTGTGAGAGGATCCGTGTGCATGAATTTGGACACCACTTGCATGGGCTTGCATGATCATGCACAAGGCCCAAAAGAAATGCCAAATGCAAGCTGAGTTCAAATGCCAAGGGTTTGGACGTGTAATTTGGTCTGAATTGGCTTGTGCAACAAGATTTCAACATGAATTCCACAATTGAACCTAATCCTTCACCTCTTCGAAAATACCACTTAGAAAATCCAAGAATAAGCATATGGGTAATGGTTGGGAAGGTATATGTATGAGAAACAAATGTTATGTTGGTCAAAAGTCCATTTGGAATGTGGAAATTTATGAAATTTGAGTTTAAAGTGTGATGTGCAAAACATGTCAAGGCAAGGTTTCTAAAATTGGCCAACTTTCAAGCCCTTCTGTTTTGATGATACAAGATTTAAATGGAAAAACCTCCAACATCAAAGTTGTAGATATTTTCAAGATACTCAAAATGGACTTAAATTTTGCATAATTTGGATTTTTTATGAAAGAGTTATGGGCACTTGAAGTTGGACTTTTTTTGACTTTTAATGCCTTTGACACAAAAGGACCTATAATGTCTTACATTATCACATGTATTTTCTTTGAGATTTTAAAATTTTGTTCAACATAACATTTTAAGTATACATCTTACTCTTTCCAATGTATTTTATCCCACCTCAAAACCATAAAAAATGAATGAGTTATGTCCTTGGGAATTTGACCCAAAATTAGGGTTTCAGTCAAAATGACCTATAATGTATTGGAATGGAAGATGGTTTTCCAAGCTTCGAATAAAATTTTGATGAACATGAAAGTTGTTCATATTGTCCTTAAGAACATTTTTTATTTTGGAACCATCTCCATTTGACTAACACATAAAAAGTTAGGTCTCAGTGTATTTCAAAATAGCCAGATGAATTGACTGATCAACTTCTCAAATCCATGACTCATAACTTGATGAATTGATGATTGAGGATACTCAAATAAGTTCAAATATGCATGAAATGAAGATTTAAATAACTTTCCTTGATTGTATTTGATCATGGACTGAGGTTGCTTCATGAGCAAGGCATTGTGGTGCACAGATGGATTAGGGTCTCCTTGAAGAACAAGACCTCAAACCCTTTGACTTGCTTTGATCAAAATGATGAATTGAGATGCTAGGGAGGCATATTTTATGGATGAGAGCTTTGGGGACCATTACCATGCTGGCTATCATCTCTTCTTGACCATGTCTTTGTACCAATGATCTCCTAGAAGCTTTGGACTTTGTGATTGCTCAAGCTACAAATAAAAGATGTTAGTGACATATTTTTGTGCTTTTGGTTAGTAAAAAAATGAGAAAAGCAATGATATACAATTCAAGCATGTTTGGTGATCTCAAACCACTCACAAGGAGTCCCATCCAAAGGTAAAGGGAACCAAGATGCTTATGATCCTTGAGGCAATGCAAATGCAATGTTATGATGCCATGAGGGATCTTAGGGACAAAATTGGGGTCTTACACTATGCACGTATATGTGCGGTTTATGTATGATGAATACTGACAAACAGACATATCTAACACAAACAGGTCCAAGAATCAATGGGCAAACATCTGGTACTACATCTCGAAAGAGAAAGCCAGGCCTACCGGGAAGACTTCCAATCTTACGGGGGAAACAGAAACCAAGGATACACTGATATCTGCCGGGAATTAAAATCTGATACTGAGGATGGTCAAAACCCATCCTGCTGGAGATTAATGTCGGCGAGTCCACTGGGGATAAGCTACAAACCAAATATTGAGAATTCCACTCATGCTGGGGATTTCCTACTCGTTCTGCGGGAGAGGTCCAATGAGGGAAGATCAACTTTCTCGACAATATAACATATCACTTTATCAATTTATAAGGGATTTTAGGTCTATCCAACCCAAGGTTGACAACCATATAATTGATAACACAAATTCTAAACCAAGCCTTACTGAGGGGTTAGAAGATTGAGACCAAATTCCAAACTCTTTGGGGATTGCTAGAGACATACTCCTCCCAACAAAATGGGGATCAAGGCTCCAGACTCATTGGGAAATTGGCGATGCTTACCCATCTTCTGCACTTGCATAGGAGACAATCTGAGAGATAATGAAGAGGATACAAGTATGCTGGGAATATGAACAAATTGTCTTACCCTTTTGGAGATCATACTATCCTTGGGAGAGCACTGAAGATGTCCCAATTATCCCTTTTGTGATTGTGAGTGTTCACTTCGTTTAAAAACAATTTATGAAAATTTTATTTATTTAATACAATGATATTTATCAATTAAAACATGCAAAACATTTGTTGAATAGAAACAAATAAGAGTGCAAAGAATTGGATAAAGGCTCAAATTTATTTGATGGAATGGTAGTCTGCAAATGGCAAGACTCCATGCATCTTTACAAAATTTGAAATTGGTGATATATATTGGAAAAGGGCTACATTGAACATAATGACCATTTCTCCACCAACTCTGAATCCAATGTATTTGAAGCTTCAGTTGACGATGACTGAGCGAAATTCTTTGATAGACGACGACTGTAGGGCACAGTCTTGTTAGGATGCAGTTACTTGCCAAATCCCCAATTTTTTTGCATAGATTTCCCCAAGGTGGGGTACTCAATCTAGCGGGATACATATTCATCATTCATTTTTTATGTCTCTAACTTTTGCCTGGATCGCCCTTTCGGGTTTTCAATCCACCGAGATGCTCATTTTTGCCTAAGCCGCCCTTTCGGGTTTTCAACTTAGCGAGCTATTATGTTTTTATTTTAGGCGAAGTATTTCTTAACTGCATCTGAATTCACAGGACGAGTGAAATCCTCCCCATCCATAGTTGTAAGTATTAAAGCACCGCCTGAAAAGGCTCTCTTAACAACATATAGACCTTCATAGTTTGGAGTCCACTTGCCCCTGGAATCGGGCGCGAAAGACAAAACTTTCTTGAGCACGAGGTCACCTTCTCGAAACACGCGAGGTTTGACCTTCTTATCAAAGGCTTTCTTCATCCTTTGCTGATATAACTGACCATGGCACATGGCAGTTAATCTCTTCTCTTCTATCAAGTTCAGTTGGTCATAACGACTCTGAACCCATTCAGCATCAGTCAACTTAACTTCCATCAAGACTCTCATTGATGGGATCTCCACCTCTACTGGGAGCACAGCCTCCACGCCATATACAAGGGAGAAAGGGGTTGCCCCTGTTGAAGTGCGGACAAATGTACGATATCCATGCAAAGGAAATGGCAACATCTCATGCCAATCCTTGTACGTAACAACCATCTTCTGGATAATCTTCTTAATGTTCTTATTAACAGCTTCAACGGCCCCATTCATCTTAGGTCTATAAGGGGAAGAGTTATGATGTGCTATCTTGAACTCACTGCACATCTCTTTCATCATCTTGTTGTTCAAGTTAGATCCATTATTAGTAATGATCTTGTTTGGCACACCATAACGGAATATGAGTTGATTCTTGGTAAACTTCACAACCATCTGTCTAGTCACGTTTTCATATGATGTCGCTTCAACCCACTTGGTGAAGTAATCAATTGCTACGAGAATAAACCTGTGACCGTTGGACACTTTCGGCTCTATCATGCCAATCATGTCAATTCCCCACATGGAGAAGGGCCATGGTGATGAAATCACATTCAGAAGTGTCGGGGGGATATGAATCTTGTCCCCATAAATTTGACACTTATGGCATTTCTTCACATATTTGCAGCAGTCAGACTCCATTGTCAGCCAATAGTAGCCTGCTCTCAACATCTTCTTAGCCATGGCATGTCCATTGGAATGAGTACCAAACGAACCCTCATGGACTTCAGTCATCAACAGGTCTGCTTCGTGTCTATCCACGCATCTGAGCAGAACCATGTCAAAGTTTCTCTTATAAAGTACATCTCCATTGAGGTAGAAACTGCCAGATAATCTCCTCAAAGTTTTCTTATCTTTCACAGATGCCCCAGGCGGGTAAATCTGACTCTGAAGAAAGCACTTGATGTCATAATACC
This sequence comes from Lathyrus oleraceus, assembly GCF_024323335.1. NCBI lineage: Eukaryota > Viridiplantae > Streptophyta > Magnoliopsida > Fabales > Fabaceae > Lathyrus > Lathyrus oleraceus. Next base: position 350,547,975 of record NC_066584.1, on the reverse strand, counting down.
ATGGCTTATCATCCTTCACTTCCTTTACTGCAAATACATTAGCTGGTCTATCCAAGTGCATCACAGTGATATTGGGAACCTCATTCCAGAGTCTCACCACGATCATGGAAGCAAGTATAGCAAGGGCATCTACCATCCGATTTTCATCTCGAGGGATGCGATGGAAGTCAACCTCAGTAAAGAACGTTGAAATCCTCCTCGCATAGTCTCTATATGGGATGAGGCCATGTTGATTCGTCTCCCATTCACCCTTAATCTGATTAAGAACAAGGGTCGAATCACCATAAACATCAAGATGCTTGATCCTAAGATCAATACATCCTTCTAATCCCATAATACAGGCCTCATACTCAGCCATATTATTCGTGCATCTGAAAGTTAGCCTTGCTGTAAAAGGAAAATGTGTGCCTTGAGGAGTAATAATCACTGCCCCAATACCATTTCCATATTGATTTACAGTGCCATCAAACACCATGCTCCATCAAGAACCAGGCTCTGGCCCTTCATCAAGTGTAGGCTCATCGCAATCTTTCATTTTCAAATACAGAATCTCCTCACCTGGGAAGTCGTACTGAACTGACTGATAATCCTCAATTGGTTGATGTGCCAAGTGGTCAGCCAAGATACTACCTTTAATAGCCTACTGAGCTCGATACTCAATATCATACTCAGACAACAGCATCTGCCAACGGGCAATCCTTCTAGTTAAAGCAGGCTTCTCAAAGATATACTTGATTGGATCCATTTTGGATATCAACCAAGTTGTATGATTCAACATATACTGGCGTAAGCATTTAGCAGCCCAAGCCAAAGCACAACATGTTTTCTCAAGCATTGAGTATCGAGACTCACAATCAGTGAACTTCTTACTCAGATAGTAGATGGCATATTCTTTCTTCCCTGATTCGTCTTGCTGACCCAGGACACAACCCATTGAGTCTTCAAGGACTGTCAGATACATAATTAAGGGTCTCCCTTCCACGGGTGGAGACAGAATCGGAGGCTCGGACAGATACTCTTTAATACTGTCAAAGGCCTTCTGGCAATCCTCGGTCCAATCATGACGCTGATCTTTCCGGAGGAGCTTGAATATCGGCGAACACGTGGCAGTCATGTGGGATATAAATCTGGAAATATAATTCAAGCGGCCAAGAAAACCTCGGACTTGCTTCTCCATTTTGGGCGCAGGCATTTCTTGTATTGCTTTGACCTTGGCAGGATCAACTTCAATACCTCTTTCACTGACAATAAAGCCCAATAACTTGCCGGAACGGACTCCAAATGTACACTTGTTAGGAATCAGACGAAGCTTATACTTCCTCAAACGCTGAAAAAGCTTCAACACGTGCTTCACATGTTCAACCTCCGTTCTTGACTTTGCAATCATATCGTCAACATATACCTCGATCTCCTTGTGCATCATATCGTGAAACAAGGTAGTCATAGCTCGTTGATACGTGGCTCCGACGTTCTGCAAACCGAAGGGCATCAGTCGATAATAGAATATTCCCTAAGGTGTTATGAATGTTGTCTTCTCCATATCCTTAGGTTCTATTTTAATTTGGTTATATCTGGAAAATCCGTCCATAAACGAGAAGACATTGAATTTAGCTGTATTATCTACCAACATATCGATATGTGGTAGAGGAAAATCATCTTTTGGACTAGCTTTATTCAAGTCTCGATAGTCCACACACATTCAGACTTTTCCATCTTTAATAGGCACGGGCACAATATTGGCCACCCATTGAGGATATGTAGAAGTCACCAGAAACCCCACATCAATTTGCTTCTGAACTTCCTCTTTAATCTTCACTGCCATATCAGGATGAGTTCTTCTGAGCTTCTGCTTTACAGGCACACACTCAGGCTTCAAAGGTAGGAAATGTTGCACGATATCAGTATCCAAACCAGGCATGTCTTCATATGACCACGCAAAGACGTCGACGTATTCTCGTAGCAACTCAATCAACCCCTTCTTTACAGATTCTTCCAGGAATGCCCCAATCTTCACTTCACGAACACAATCCTCAGATCCCAAGTTGACTGTTTCCAGATTCTCAAGATGTGGCTGAATGATCTTCTCTTCGTGCTCAAGTAGACGGGTAATCTCGTCAGGAATCTCTTCAACATCATCTTCCTTGGCCTCAAATACAGGGAACTCAAAGTTGGAAGATGGTGTTGGATCATTATGTTCAATGGGTTTGATCAACCTGCATAATGATTTTGGATATAAAAGAGATTTTAGAATTCAAACAAGGCAAATCATTGTGCAGATGAAAAGATTAATTTTATTCTATTTTTAGGGTTTTATGTGATCACCAATTTCATGCAAAAAGCAAAAAGTGAAAATAATTTGGAAAAACAAACATTTAACATGAGTTTATTGAATGAAATATCATTGTATTTATGAGCCAACAATGTTATCACTCCTCCTTTTGGCATGGGAGAAGGGTTTTTAAACAAAATGAACATTACGTTGACTTATGGACAACTGTCGGAACATCAACAGCGACCCAGTTATTGCAGACCCATCCAGGGATGACAAAGTTGCCAGAATCTTCCTCTGCATCCTCTTCCACAATAGCAACAGCTTCCTCGTCTAGGACGGTGTGGATGAACCTACCACTCTGAAACAGCCCACGCTTGTTGAAAGCGTCAGAAGAATACCTTATGCTAGCTCGGGATTTATTGTCTTCTATCTTGATCATTTTCCCTAAACCAGTAGTTGTGCCATGCTCAATGGCCAACTTCGCATCATTGTAGGACGCAAATGAAGAAGTTCCTTTCTTAGAAGGCTCAACAATAGATAAAGCTTGGAATGGCGTTCCAACTTCATCCTCGGCGTCAATATAAGAAAAGGAAGACAAACGGATAACCAGGAGAGCCTTCTCTCCCCCTACCACCACCAGCTTTTTGTTCTTGACAAATTTCAATTTCTGGTGTAGGGTGGATGTCACGGCGCCTGCCTCGTGAATCCATGGTCTGTCCAACAGACAGCTATATGATGGGTGGATATCCATGACCTGAAAAGTGATCTGGAAATCACTTGGTCCAATCTTGACTGGGAGTTCAACCTCACCAATCACAGTCTTGTGGGATCCATCAAAAGCGTTTACCACCACTCCACTCTGCCTCATGGGAGGGCCCTGGTATGACAATCTGGCCAGAGTGGACTTTGGCAGCACATTCAGGGATGATCCAGTGTCTACCAGCACATTAGACATGGCATCATCCTTGCAGCTCATAGATATGTGAAGTGCCAAGTTGTGGTCTCTTCCCTCCTCAAGGAGATCAGCATCACAAAAACTCAAATTGTTACAAGCAGTACTGTTTTCTACAATACTATCGAATTATTCTATTGTGACGTCATGGTCTACATACGCCACATCCAACACCTTCTGCAGAGCTTCACGGTGTGGTTCTGAATTCATTAGCAAAGATAGCACAGAGATCTTTAACGGTGTTTGTAGAAGTTGATCTGCAACGTTGTATTCACTCCTCTTGATGAGCCTCAGCATCTGATCACAGTCTTCTTTCATTGTGCCATTCTGGCCAGCAGAGACAGGAGTTCTTACAACGGTGGCAGGTTTATTGGCAACAAGTGTCGGATTCGGAGCAACAACAGCGTTTCCAACCGGACGAACAACGCAATCAGCAACATCAGCCCTTCTGATGTCAGCCTGGGGTTTCGGAGGAGCCGAGAAAACGCGACCACTGCGGGTTAGGCCGCTGACATCAGCGATATTAACAACAGAGATAGAGGGCAGGGGCACCTCCTTCCCATCTTCCAATGTCACAACATTGTAACGATAGGGGACCGCCTTATCAGAAGAATATGGCACAGGGCCAGCTGGTTTAATTATCAGAGAGGGAGAAGCCTTCTATTTTCTACCATCATATTGGATGACAACAGGCTTTGGGATCCGAAATACTGGTGATATCACATTGACTTCATCATCTTCATCGCGATTCTGAAGTACTTCAATTACACCTTCATCCAGCATTTCTTGGATGTCTTTACGACTTAGCGACATCCCCTCTGATTGACAGTGCAGACACGGCATCTGTCATGGTCGTGCTCATAGTGATTGTATTCACACAACAGTCTGTGCATCTCGACCAATAATTGTCGAATATGGCTGACATATTTGACCTTATATTTACCATGGCAGCCCTGGACCATATTGACAGCAGATTTCCCATGCTCGGGTAATGGGTTCTTCTTAACATTGGGACCTACGTCCTCGAAACACAAGATACCACTTCTCACAAGGTCTTGAACCTTGGTCTTCAGTGGGTAGCAATTTTCCACGTCATGTCTGGGGGCACCGGAATGATAGACACAATGTAGCTCGGACTTATACCACCATTGAGGGTTGGTAGGTATAGCCGGTGGGTCACGTGGAGTAATCAGTTTTCTCTTTATCAAAGAGGGATATAGCTCTGCGTAAGTCATAGGAGTAGGATCAAAAGTGACCATTTTCCTCTCATAGCTTGTACTGGTCTGATTATTGTTTCGAGGCTGGTAGGTCTGCTGTTGAGGACGGTGTTGTTGTTGTTGATATTGTTGATGTTGCTGTTGCTGGTTATTATTATGCTGATAGTGCTGGTTTTCCCTGAAAACAGGTGCTATGTGAGCCACTTGATGCTGATTACCGGCGGGACGCACGGTCTTCCTCCTCACAAAGGGTCTTTTGGGTTTGACATGGGAGGTCACAGCATGTGCCTCACCATCTTTCTTCTTTCCAAATGCCCCATATAGTTTGGCAGAAGAGCCTTCTTCTCTAGTCAGGCGACCTTCCCTGACTCCTTCCTCCAAACGCATCCCCATGTTCACCATCTCGGTGAAGTCAGAAGGAGCGCTGGCAATCATCCGCTCATAATAAAATGAGCTCAAGGTCTTCAGGAAGATCTTGGTCATTTCTTTTTCTTCCAGCGGAGGCACAATCTATGCAGCTAGTTCTCGCCACCTCTGGGCGTACTCTTTGAAAGTTTCCTTGTCCTTATGGGACATGGCTCTCAATTGATCCCTATCGGGAGCCATGTCCATGTTATACTTGTATTGCTTGACGAAAGCTTCGCCAAGATCATTGAAGGATCGGATGTTCGCACTGTCCAAGTGCATGTACCATCTCAGGGCAGCACCGGACAAGCTGTCCTGGAAATAATGAATGAGGAGATGATCGTTGTCGGTCTGAGTCGACATCTTCCTTGCGTACATAACCAAGTGGCTGAGAGGACAAGTATTTCCCTTGTATTTTTCAAAGTCAGGTACTTTGAACTTCGCAGGGATCTTGACATTCGGAATTAGGCAGAGTTCAGCAGCAGACTTGCCAAAGAGGTCCTTTCCTCTGAGAGTTTTAAGTTCCTTGTAGAGTTCAAGAAACTGATAATTTATTGCATCCATATTTTCATAAACATCTGGGCCCTCAAACGGCTCAGAGTGGTAGATGATGTCGTCTACTCTTGGCATAGTATGCACGACCGGAGGCGGAATGGCAAGGACTGGGCTAGATGCCGGCAGAGAAGCAAACGTTGGGGCAAGACCCTCGGGAACAAAGTTTGCGGGCATCCCCTAGGGAAACCCGACTGGCATAGCAGTTGGCGCGAAGTGGGCGCTGGCAGCAGACACTATTGAAGAGACAATCTCAAAGATGACTGTCCTCTGGGGAGGAGTTGAAGGCGTTGGAGACGACTGGCTTTGGGCGGCCATGAAAGACTCCATCAGGGTAGTCAATCTGGCCACTTCCTCCTTGAGTTCTCGGTTCTCTTGTTCTAGATGATCCATCAGTCTTGAAGTGTTGGCTCGAGTGTAGTATCGGTGAGTCAGCTTGTCTTCAAAATAAATGAAGAACACAGAGTTAGACCATTGAACAAGAAGCCTGGAGCAAAACCTGCTTATGCACATGATGCATGCAATGCTTGTGCATATGATTTATTTTATTTATCAGAGGAACTTTAGAGTCCTATTTGCAAATATTGAAAATATTAATCATTTAGACATATATGATAATCTTATATCAATAATATCTGGAAAGCATTTTTACACCAAAGAAGTACAGTCTTGGTAACCAAATATAATACAAGAGAGAAGGAAAATGAACATCCTATGGAACCCTAGACACAATCGTTTAAAGCTCTGGAGACTGGAAGATAAGCTGCATGAAGCCTCTTCACCTCCCTCTCGTAGGCTGCCTCCATATCCGCCTTCTCTTTGGAAGATAGGCTGTCTCCAAAACTTGGAAGACTGAGGAAGAAGAGAAGTCACCACATCATCAGGCTCGTCGATAGCCTGATGCTCAAGAAACTCTATCAATGCATCCTTATCTCTAAGCTGCTGAAGTAGCTCTTCTCGTTCGCGGATCCAAGCACGCGAACGGTCTTCGTCTCTCAACTCCTCTACTCCTTGGTTAGGGAGGGTTGAAGGCCCAGCCACAACCAAAGGTGTAGGTCTTGGATACTCATAAAGGCATAAGGTACTCGGAAGCTCTCCCCCTCATCCACGAGGTATAGGGTTCCAAAGCAATACAGTTCTTCGAACCAAGCTCTTTCCTTCCCTTCCTATGAATCTTGCGCCAAGCGCGGACCATCCTGCCCTTCAAGCCTTGGGGATCTTTACCCTCCTAAAAGAATACACCCTCTAACAGAATGTTATTAGGTTTATCCTTTAAGGGGAACCCAAGCTGACGACGTGCCAAAATAGGGTTGTAGTTAATCCCACCACATGTACCAAGAAGAGGCACATAGGAGAATTCACCACAAGAGTCAATAATCTGCACACCATCATATACACGGTTGTACCAAAAGATATCATCATTAGTGAGAGACATGAGCCTCGTGGACCACCGTAGACATCCTTTGTTCTCCTTGAAGGCGACCGTCTGCGGCAAGTGCGAAATAAACCACTTGTACAACAGAGGCAAATAGCACACAATGGTACCACCACCCTTCGCATTCCTCATATGCAAAGAGAAATAAGTGTCACCCAACAGAGTCGGAACGGGATTAAGAGTAGAGAAAATCCTAATAGCGTTCACATCCATAAATTTGTCGATGTTGGGGAATAACACTAGCCCATAGATGAGAAGTACAAATATGGCCTCAAAGGCGTCCTCACTCATGGCCTTCCCATACAAAGTAGCTTGAGCAATGAGGAAATCAGAAGGGAGACCTTGAATTCCACCTTTGGTAGTCATATGAGCACCAACCAGAGATTCATCTAAATGCAGCATATCAGCAATCTCTTTAGAAGTAGGAACTCTCTCTAAGCCACTGAACGACAATTGATCCAGGATAGGTATACCTACAAGGTGAATAATATGAAGGAATTCCCATAGCAAGCAACAATGTCGAGGGTGTAATAAAGGTGAAGGTTGAACTTAATAAGGAGTTCGATATGAAGGATTTGGGAGAATCATCTAGGATTCTTGGGGTTGATATCCAAAGAGACAGAAAGCAGCCACAATTATGCTTATCTTAAGAGACGTGCCTACGAAAGATTCTCAACAAGTTTGGTATGTCGAATTAAAAGCATGTTGTGACTCTGACAAACCCTCAATTCAAGTTAAGTACAGATCAGTGTCCCAGTACTAAGGTCGAAAGAGCTTATATGAATAACATCTCATATGCTAACATAGTAGGTTCTTTGATGTATGTTATGGTTTGTACTAGACCCGACATAACATATGCAGTAAGTCTTGTAAGCAGGTACATGGCAAATCCTGGAAAAGCTCATTGGCGAGCATTGAAGTGGATTCTAAGGTACATGAATGGGTCTCTGAACAGAGACCTGATTTATGGTGGAGCATGTGGTGAAAATAGTAAAGCAAAAATAGAAGGGTATGTCGACTCTGATTATGCAGGTTGTATGGATTCTAGAAAATCTATTTATGGATATGTCCACTATGTTTGACACAACAAAAAGTTGGAAAGCAACACTTCAGAAGGTTATTTCCTTATCAATTACTGAAGCGGGATATATCACCCTCACTGAAGTTGTGAAATAAGCATTGTGGCTTGAAGGTTTTGCTAAGGAACTAAAACTTCAAGGTTGAGTTATCACTATTAAATGTGATAGTCAAAGTTTTATACACCCGTAGAAGAATTCAACCTATCATGAGCGAACCAAGCACATCGATGTGAGGCTGCATTACGTCAGAGGGGTAATTGTAGCAAGGTATTCGTTACCTTTAGATTTATTGACTAAATCAAAAGTAAACCATACAAGTCGAGTCGCCACCGCACTTCTATTTATCCAAAGGAAAGGTTAGAAAGCGAACAAAAACCGAGAAGTTTTATCGAATCAAAAACTAATAAAAATGTCAGAGATCGGGGTAAGGGGGTTGGTTATGCAATGGGAAGGTTTTAAGCATCCAAAACATCCTAGGTACTCCTAGGGAGCCCTTTTCAAAATTGTTATAAGGTAGGTTGGTATTTTGTGAAAAATTATTTGTGCAAACATGATTGAGGAGATGAGAGAAGAATGTACAAATTATTTACAATTTTGTGTTTGAATGGATAAACCCATTGCCTACGTACCATCTTAGAAAAGATTAGGATCAAAACCTCGTAGTTCGGGGTAAAAATCTCAAAACAAGTTGGTGGATTGATTGGTCCAAAATCCTTAAGGTCTTTTGTTATCAAAGGGAGAAAACTCAACCTAAAACCACAAATCCACCATGTGAGGATAGCTTCAACATGCTAGTGAGGGGTTAACCCTATAATAAGCATGGAAGACTCATTGTCCATCACTAAGGATATAGGTGAGTATTATATTTACCTCAAGGATAACTCAAACCTAATAGCTAAAGTTTATGAAACGTTTTGATAAGAAAATGGCCATTGAAACCACACAAGAAATATTTGAATGAGTTATATTTACCAATGAAAAGTATTTACAAAATATGGTCAAAGTTGACTTAAGGATTCAATTCAAAATAAGTGTTATAAAAAGAAAGTTTGAAAATCAAAAGCATAATGCTTAGGTTTCTAATGTTTGAAAACAAATGTTAATGTTTGCACAAAAGTTTTGGCTTGGGTTAGAGTGGAGGGAAGAAGAACAATGGCTAAGTCCTATACATACAAAGATGAAGGAAGAGAAATAAAACCACAAATGGAGTTCCCTTCTTGAGATCATATTGATGATCCAAGTAGCTTCCATCCTTTGGAATAAGCGAGAAAATAAGTGTATACTCAAGAAATCAATTAATCAAGCAAGCTCTTAGGGATCCTCCAATGGCTCTTATATCTCTCACTTTAGAAGCTCATGACAATGGTTCTTCACTTAGGCTCAAGTTGGAATCCCTAGCACAAGAACACACACATCAAAAAGTTCTATAAAGTAAACAAAGAATGGATAAGAGGGAGTTTAGAGAATATTTCCTTTCAATTCCTCTTCAACATTAAGCATTCTAAAGGCAGGAGGCCTAGTTGCTCTTTGACTTTTATAGCATTCTAAAGGCACAAGGCCTAGTTGCTCTTTGACTCCATTTTTGCATAGGGAATGTCCTAAAGTCTAAGTCCTTTTGTCCATTTTTGCAATTGGTTCACAACAATCAAAAGAAAATACAAGCACAATAGTATATACACAATTATGTGCTCAAGTGAGCAAAAGGAAAATTGCATTAACATAAACATGTGCTCAAATGAGCAAAGGGCAAAAGAAAATGAATAATATGTACAAGAATAGTATATTGCATAAATGTAAAGTGCAATAATTAAATGTTAATGGTCAATAGTTAGTGTTAGTGTGCCATAAGGCAATTTAGCGCTATGTTAAGCAATCGTAAGTGGACTAATGTAGTAGTCACACCTATCTGAGGTCGGTCAATAAAATATAGGCAACAAACACAAGTTAGAGATCTTGATTAGTGAATCAAGCTCCTACAACTTGTCATGCCAAAAGAAGATGAGAAATGATCTTGTATTGATTTAGGTTCTTTGCTTGATTAAGAAGCAACCTATCCTTAATGCAAAGCCATTCACTTGATCTATGATCAAGATGAATTAGATTTGAATCAAGGAAGGTTAAACCTCCCATTCATCAAGACTAACCACCAATCTTTAACTCATTGATCAAAAAAGAAAAAGATGAAGAAGGAGATGAATAAGAATGAACATTAATTGAAAATTCAAATGAAGTAATCAACATACATTGACCAAAGATAGATGGAATCAAGGTCAAACATTAGTAAACAGAAGCAAGATGAAGTTTAGAAGTCAAGAAACAAATAAAATATTTTTGGTATTTTTCAAAATTAAAATAATACTTGAATTAAAATAAACAATTAAAGGTCAAACTTCAAATCCATTTCAAATCAACTTTGAAAAGTCCAAATGGATCATCCTAAGTTCAACAAGGTCAAACAAAGTTTGACAAAAAATTTCAGCATTTTTAGAAACCAAAAACTATTTTTAATCAATTAAAAATGCATAAAAAATAACCTAATTGAATTAAAATCTCAAATAAATCTCAAATCAATTAATAAATTGATGAGAATATTTTTCATATATCCATCAACATTCAAAGAGGTTGGGAAAATATTTTTGTATTTTTTGAATATCAAAAACTATTTAAAATGAATTAACAACAACCAGAAAAGAGAAAATTCATAAAAAATATCAAATGATAAAATAAAAAATATTAAAAATCATTTTTAGAAACTAGAAATTAAAAGAGAAATAATGCAATTGGTCTCAAATTTTTTGGACCAATAATGAGTGAGATATGATTTTTTGAAATGAAATGGAATAAAAGAAATAAAATGAAAATTAAAATCATAAATTAAAAATAAGAAAAATTGTGAGGCGTTGGATCAGGAGCTCATTAATTGAGCTGGCACATCACACGGATCATATGCGCGCATCCACCATACACTCAAGTCAAAGCGAAACATATAGCATTAAAAAAAGTCATAAAAGGGAGTGGTCAAGATTAGATCTGGAAACAAGATCCAACGGCCACGACTTAATCTGGCAACCAGACGGTGGTGTACACCACCGTCTTCTCCGGCGAGACCTTCAACTCCGGTGAGAGTTGCAGAGATCAAAGCTTCACCGTATGAGGCGATCTATACAGCAACGGAAAGTTGGGCTGATGTACATCACCCCTGTGCCAACTATTTCCACTCTAGACTTCCATGGAGAGAGAAATCAGAGGTTGAAATTCATGGTGTTCAACTGAAACTTAGTGTATTTGCATAATTCAAAGCACAGTTATGTTGCCTCTGATGAGAGGACTTCAACCAACCCAATAAATGCAAGAAAACAACAATAATCAAGGATTTTCGAAGAAAATAAGTTTGAGCATAAACCTATGAAATGAGGATCTTGAGAGCATGATTCTTCAAAGCTTTTGGTTGTAGTGTGATGTTAGGATGAAGATGAAGCAAGGCTCAGGAACTATGAGTCTGAAAATCAATCAATGAAATTGAAATTCAGATCTGAAAATTTGAAGAGAAAAGAGAAAGTTCCTTTAAGTGAGGCTATGGAGGGATTCTTGCAGCATAACAGGCGCCTTCAGGTTGCCCTATTGTGAAGCCATGCACTCCTATATATAGCAATTGGCAAGGTAGAAGCATGAACAAAGCATGTGCATGGATGAAGAGGGCCTCCATGCATGGGCCTGTACAGGCGCATGAAGGGCCCAATTCTGATTGGAAATGAATGCTGGTATCATATGGAATTAAAATGGACGTGCAGAAGTAATGTAATGAGCTCATGCAATGTGTTTTCAATAAGTTTCCAAAAATGCACTAAAACTTTCTCCTCTTCGAAAATGACATTTCCAAAAATGAAACATAGCCTTATGGGTAATGGTTGGAAAGCTCTTGGCATGAGGATCAATTTTTATGTTGGGCAAAACTTCATTTGGAATTGGGAAATTGGTGAAAATTGATCATAAAGTGCAAGGTGCAAAACATGTACATGTGAAAATTTCCAAAATGGCCAAACTTCAAACCCTTCTGTTTTAGTTATGAAAGTTCCAAATGACAAAACCTTTAACATAAAAGTTGTATATCTTTTCAAGACAATCAATTTGGACTTAAAGTTTGCATCATTTGGATTTTTGATGAGAAAGTTATGGGCACTTGAAGTTGGACTTTTTCACATTTCAATGCCTTTGGTCCAAAGTGACCTATAATGTTTTGCATTATCACATGTATTTCTTTTAGGATTATGAAAATTTGCTAAACATAAAAAATGAATTAGACAGCTTAAACTTTCCAATTCATTTTATACCACCCCAAAATCATGAAAAATGAATGAGTTATGTTCTTGGGAAGTTGACCCAAAATTAGGGTTTCAGTCAAAATGACCTATAATGTTTTGAAATGGATGATGACTTTCCAAGCTTCAAATAAATTTTTGGTGAACATGAAAGTTGTTCATATGGTTCTTAAGAACATTTTTCGTCTTGGTATCATCTCCATTTGACAAACATATCAAAAGTTAGATCTCAGTGTACTTCAAAATAGTTAGATGAATTGACTGATCAACTTCTCAAGTCCATACCTCAAATCTTGATGAATTAATGATTGAGGACACTCATATAAGCTCAAATATGTATGAAATGATGAATGAAAGAACTCCCTTTTATTGTATTTGATCATGGGTTGAGGTTGCTTTATGAGCAAGGCATAGTTGATGCATAGATGAATTAGGGTTTCCTTGGGAAACAAGCCTCAAGCCCTTTGGTTTGCTTTTATCAAAATGATGATTTGAGATACCTGGGAGGCATATTTGATGGAGGAGAGCTTTGGGAACAATTGTTATGCTTGATTTCATCTTCACCTAGCCATATCAATGAGCATAGGGGCTTCTATGAGCCTTGGATCTTGTGATTGCTCAAGCTACAAAACAAAAGATGTTAGTGACATATTTTTGTGCTTTTGGTTAGTAAACAAAATAAGAAAAGAAATAATATACAATTCAAGCATGCTTGGTGATCTCAAACCAACTCACAAGTGTTCCCACCCAAGGGTTAAGGAGCCAAGATGCTAAGATCCTTGAGGCAAGATGCAAATGCAATGTTATGATGCCATGAGGGATCTTAGGGTCAAAATTGGGGTCTTACAGTAATCGAGCATGCAGAAGTCAAAGTGTTGAAGGTTTCGACAGAACACAATGTTGCTGATATGATCACCAAGACATTACCAAGTTGAAAGTTTTTCCACTGTATGTAGTTGATAAAGCTGCATAAAAAAGCTAGTTTGTTCCCTTGATGTTATAGAGTTTGTTTCAAGGTGGAGATTTATGAGATATTGGATCGAACTCTAGTATGGTCGAAGGGTAGCTTCTTGGTTCGACAATTCGACAGGACCTTAGCATGTCGTCTAAGTCTGTTCACATGATGTATTCGAAGTATGTTGGGATTGTTAGCATGTCAAATTGGGTATGTGTGTTATGCCCAATTGTTTAAGTTAGCTTGTTCTCTAAGTTAACTTGTGTAATGGTCATGTGTGTAAAAGCCCATTAGTTTAGTATGTTAGTTTTCTTATAAATAGTATACTAGTATTCCATCATCGAAAAAATGCAAATCCTAATTAGGGTGAGAGAGATTATTTGCTACTCTATAACACTTGTAATCTTGTTTCAAAGAGAAAGTAAATAATAGCAGTTTATAACTAATTTCATTGTGTTCGTATTGTTTTCTTCTTTTCTACCCTTGTGGGTTTCTTCCCGATCAAGAAACCAATTATACTTTGTAATTACGACATCGTTTTCACAACATAACCTTATGCACCTTCTGTAACTTGTGTTAAAAATAAATGTGAGGGAACCATATTTATAGCTACCAAACCTTAACGTTGAAGGTGCAAGAAACACAAAAAAATGGAGGTTTGAATTAAGTTTCAAGATTTAAAACTTGTGTTACCTAATATGTCAAACAACAAGAATAATGATAAAGATAAGAGCACAAGTATGTTTATTCTAGTTCGGTGTTAACGAAGTTAGGTCGAGTTCACCCACCTGAGTGATTTTGCCTTAGAAAATGACTTAATCCAGTAATCAACTGGATTAGAATTACAAAGACTAACCTTCAATGTCTTCTTGAGAAATTCTGACTATACCCTAGTATCTTAAGGAACAAACTCAAAGACAAATTGTCTAATACATCTTGAGTATTAAGACTAACACTAGTCACTCAAGGACTTAACCAAGGTTAAGAAATCGTTTTGTTTTTACAAAGGTTGTTTCTCAAAAAAGCGGATAACACACATTGTAGTTCAAATGAATACACTTAAAATAATATACAATGAAATCTCTAAGTGTTTATCTCTTCTCTTTTCTTTTTTGCACATATGATTTTTCTTTGTTCTTGTGCTTTGTTGCTTCTCTCTTTGTCTTATGGTGTTGTAGCTTCGGTGTCTACGAAGACTCACACACTCTCATACCCTCTTTCTCTCACTATTTTCCATATTCTTCTTCCTCTAAATATATAGAAGAGGAAATAGACTTGTTGGAGGGTAGAATAGGAATTGTATTCAAAGTATCAATTGTATGAAGGTCACTTCATATGCAACACTATTGTAGTGCTTGCAGTAGAGAGTTGGTGATGATGGGACGTGAGAAGATACTTTAGTACAGTCCTTGAAGATATGGCTTGTCAGTCCTTCTTAGGAAATCCCTTTTTAATTGTACTTTCCTTGAGTATGCTACTCGTCATAATCAAAGGTTATGAGAAATGAAGTGAAGCTTGATCAAAGTCCAAAGGCTAGATGATGTACACTACAAAGTTTGTTCAAATTGAAGCTTGAAATGTATCAGAGTCCAAAGTAAATCTGAACAAGAAATGCAGAAGCATTTACTAGTTTGTTCAGAAGTTGTGGTTGTTAGAGAAACATTTCCTTTATTCATTGAATTTTGTTCAGATGCTTCATATAAAAACTTGTTGAAGCTTAACTAAAATTCAGAGGCATGATCTATCAGAGTCTTTTGCCATAACTACTAAAAATAGTTCCTTGCAGAAGTGTTGACTTTGATGATCCTAAAATTTGTCTTTGCTTTAAACACATCTTTGTATTCTTCCTTATGTTCATAGTGTGTCTTCACTTTAGAATCTATTATCAGTTTTCTTTAGACTTTGTCTATTTTTGTATTTGACTTCTTCAGAATCTGAATCTGGTTTATACTTTCAAAATTATTTCTTCAACTTAAATCTATAGAGTGAGCTTTACAAGTTTCCCCTGAGTTTAAGATTCAAAATAATTTTGGTTTCAGTGAGACTTCAAACCAGATAAATATGCTAAAATTTAGAGTAAGGTTTGTAAGCTTCCTCTGAGTTTTCAGACTATCAAAATTCTTCAGCTTAAGTACCGAGTGAGGTTTACAATCTCCCTATAAGTACAAGACTTAGATTTTGATTTCATGAAACTCTTGATAACTTTTTCATCAGAGTTGTTAAATTAAAATCTTCAGAGTTATTATCCTTGACTTCTTTAAATTGTTAATGTTGACACACTCTTAAGAGTAAGACTGTTTGGGATATTATCAATTGAATAAAAATGATCAAAAGCATTATGTTTCTCCCCCTTTTGTCATTAGTAAAAAAGAATCATAAAAATATCAAAGAAATTCAATAGAGAAACTAAATTATTCAATAAAAGAGGAGAAAAATACATAACGGTTGGTGGAAAAACAAACAACAAAAAGAGACAACAATAACCAATAAAACAAAAGAACAATCAACCAGAGACTCTTTCAAGGGTCACACTTCCTCTTCTTTTGAGTCTCCAAGCCCGTAACTCCTACAAGCTTCTTTCCCAAGAGGTCTCAACGTTTAAGTTAGACATGTCATTTGTACTTCCTTAACTATCCCTTTTGAACAATTTCAACCGAGATCAAAATGTTAAACAAAACGAACAAATTATCACAGTTATTTAAACTAACTATAGTTAGCATAGCCTCTTACCTTCAAATGTATTTAATAACTCTAGTACACAGTTTGTTAGATTTTTGTATAGATATATATACTCTATAACTACCTCTTGTTAGAGAGTTGAATTCAGTTTTCATCAATACAGAAAGAAGCTTTCTTCACTTTCTCTCTTTTCACCATGTGTGTGTGATACTAAGATGGTATCAGAGCTCAAATATTAAGCTCTAGTTATGTCATCATCCTCGATTTATTTCTGATTCTTCCAATTGAAATTGATTGTTTCAATTTCCTTTCAACCGGCTTCGTTTATTCAAATCCCTAATTTTCTTTTTTTCACAATTGAATTTCAAAATTCCTTACTTCTTAATTTAGTTACGATGATTTTGAACCAGAATATCGATCCATATTACGATTTTGCGACGAACAGTACTGTTGCTACCAGGATTCACGATAACGAAACCGAGACTAAAGAGATGCCAAAGAGAGAAAAAATCAGAAGAGTCACCACCGAATTTTATTTAGTTTACCTCTATCGGAGAGGAGAGGGTAAATAGTCGATAAAACCCTCGAAAAAAGAGATGCGCACGGGAAGCACTAAAAGAGAATAAAGAATTGGTCTCACAACCGAGATTTGGGTTCGGAAGTCGGTTACGCAAGGGAAAGGTGTTAGCACCCCTCACGTCTATGGTCCTCCATGGGAACCATTTGGGTTGTTTTACATACATGTGATTTATCTATTATTGTTTTATTTTCAAAAGAATATGTGTGAAAAGGGGGGTGTTTTTGTTATTATAGTGCTCGCCAAGGAATGGGGCCCTTGTGCCTACGTATCATTCATTCGGGAATGAGGAATCAGAGCTCCGTAGTTCGGAGTAGAAAATATTTGTGGGTTGAATGATTTTACCATTGAGAAAAGGGTTTTCAGGAAGATGCTCTAAGGCGGAAAATGAGTTTTGATGAGTTGCACTATTTTTACCTTGAATAAGGGCTTTATGAAATGAATGTTTGTGATTATATTGCACTAAAGTCTATGGGCGGAGGTGATTATTCTAAATAACAAGCCAAGAGTCTTACGTCCAAAATAATCAGAGTAAGGGTAGGAATGCTCCATTCTTACTCATTCTCCACCATTTAAGGCTCGTGGCGCATAATAACAGTCGTAATTATTAAGTGTTTTGAATTTGATTATGAAAGTGCCACTTGACGTTGAATCAAGGGTTTGTTTATTTAATTATGAAATTTGGCTTATGCAACATGAATGCAAAGTAACCAACAAGAAATTAAATGGTCTCATTGTAAGGTAGCCCAAGAGAAAGCCTTTTGTGTGCAAAAGTGACCTAAGCTAAACAAAGGATAATGGTGTTACAAACATGCCCCCCTAAGGTGGTGTCATGATGTCATTCTTACAACATGTATGTAAGTTACAAATAAAATCCAACATTTACAAAGTATCACAAATATAAGGAAAATGTCTCCAAGCAAGGGTCCTAAAATGAAATCCTCTAACTCCAAGTTGATTAAGAGTGGAATGAATATTTTTGGTCTTATCATTTTATCATGTTTTTGTTGTTTTTAATGTATGATGACAATAAAATAAATAACAAGTAAATAAACATGCATGATGAGTTTGTACAATGATGATGATAATGAGTACTTGAATGTAAATTGCAAGGTAATCCCATGAAAGTAAAGCACAAGATAAAGAATGACAATATCATAATAATAATGATTGGTGAATAAACAAAAGTAGTGAAGTATAATTAGTGGTTAGTAATATGTACAAAATGAACATCTTGAGGACTATTTTTCATAGGTCAAAAAGACTCAAAATATGACACATTAAGGGATAGCTTATCATTGATGCAAAGTATTGAATATGATTAAAAAATCAACTAATAATAGATTTGTAATAAAGAAAGTTATGCAACCCTAAGTCCATCTATCAATATTTTAATAAGTTATGATTTGTTCTCTTTCTTTTGTTTTTACTCCTCTTTTATTTAGCAAGATAGTAAGGTAGTAAATAAATTAGCATAATGTAAATGATATAGTTAGATAACAATAAACATAAACGTAAAATACTCGAAATAAAGTGAACAATAAAATAAATTACAAGAAAATAAAGTGCAATAATATAAATGTTAGAAGTTAGTAGTTAGTGAACATAAACATAAAGTAAATGAAATAAAATGAACAATAAAATAAATTGCAAGGAGTTAAAGTGCAATAATATAAATGTTAGGAGTTAGTAGTTAGTAGTTAGTAACAATAAGAAAATGGATTAACAAGTTAATGTAAAGACATGGTTTCATCTATGCATCAAATGACTCAAATATGGTTGAAATAGATGCAATCTATCAATGCCTCAAAGTATCATGAATGATCTATTGATCAACCATTAATAGGTTTGAAACATTGAAGATTTAATTAACTCTAAACAACCATGGCCATGATCTAATAGACCTCATCAATCAAACAAATACAACAACAAGTCCACAATAAAAGAAAACGATAATAATCATAAAGCAAGGCTAAAAAAGGTGAATAAAAAGGTAGTAAGAGCAAGAAATCTCAAAAAAGGTGTGTAAACCAAAGTTAACCATTTTTTTCAAACTTGAATCTAAACTCTCTCAAAAGATCAACCAAGAACTAACAACCATTTTTCAACACAAAACAGAACCAAAAAGTTAACAAAGTTTAAGCTAAAATCGTTACCCAAAGATGAGAAAAACTAGGTTGAAAGAGTGTTGAACTTGAATGTGAAGCAAAGGGGTTTGGGATGAAACTATTTAGGATGAAAGCTTAGTGAAGAGGTTGATTTGTGAATGTTAGAGAGTGATAAGTTTTGAAAAAAAAATGTGAAAGAGGACAAAAAAAGTTGGTGGGGTGACTTTTTGAGAGAGAAAGATTTTTTGTTTTGACCTAGGTTTAGAGAGGAGGGTGAATGATACTTGGACAAAACTTTTGGGGGCTAGGAAGCATGAAAAATGAGGGGAAATAGTACCCCTATTTATAGGGAAAGTAAGTGGGAAAGGGGTTGAAACAAAATGTACTCTGTGTAAAAAACAGAGTTATTGTTGCTGTCCTCGCAGGTGTAATTGATTACCAAGGTTGGTGTGATCGATTACAGGCACTAAAAATGGTTTGGGAACCTGATTTTTGCCAAGTAATCGATTACCATGGTTTGTGTAATATATTACAGGCACCAAAAATGGCATGGGAGCCTGATTTTTAGCCAGGTAATCAATTACCAAGGTTGGTGTAATCGATTACACTGTCCAAAAGGTGAATTTTTCCTGTTTTGGTGGTGTTTTCTCAAGTATGATTGCCATGCCTTGAGCCCGTAGAACATGCCTTTGGTTTTGGATGTTAATGCAATTAGGGTGATGGAACGATGAATGTATTTAGGGGTAATAAGGACATGGATCAGATGAAAGTTGTATGGGGGTAGGGTGATGGGTTGAATGAAAGTTGTATGGGGGTAGGGTGATGGATCGAATGAAAGTTGTATGGGGGTAGGATGAATTTTGGGGTATGACAACTGCCCCTATTTTATTTTTTCGGACCTGAATATATTGATAGTGACGACTTCCAATGTGTTCATGGTAAGAGAGGATTAAATACTAATGGGAGTAACCAGAAATTTTCCCTGCCAGGGGATGATAATGTGAGGATTTGTTAGGGATTATGCATGGTTATGATGATTATGCATGAAATGTGATGTATACATTCTAAGTATCTTATTAATGATAAAAGTTTGATGTCAAAAACCCAAGAGAATTGAGGGAAGAAAACTTCACTAGGGAATGAGAAAAAGGGTGATCACTCATAGTAACGACTGGGGAAAAACGATACAATGTTCCTTAGCAACGGCTAGAACACCTAACATCTATTGGGGGTTAAATAAACGAATTCAGTGATGATTCTTAGTAACAGCTATAACACCTGACTCGATCGGAGATGCGACTTTTCCACAAAGGTACAGTGACGATTCTTAGCGATGGCTAGAATACCTGACTCGACTGGAGATACAATTTTTCCATGAAGGTACAATCATGATTCTTAGCGATGGCTAGAATACCTGACTCGACTGGAGATACAATTTTTCCACGAAGGTACAATGACGATTCTTAGCGATGACTAGAATACATGACTCGACTGTGAAAGTAAAAATTTTATGAAGGTACAGTGATGATTCGTAGTGAAGGCTAGAATACCTGACTCGATTGTGAAAGTAAACTTTTCATGAAGGTACAGTGACGATTCGTAGCGAAGGCTAGAATACCTGAAATCCTCTGGGAAGATCAAAGAGTTCAGTGACGATTCTTAGCAACGGCAAGAATACCTGACTCTGCAGGGAAATTGGAAAATATGATGATGACTTTCTGGGGATAGAAGAAGTACATCGATGTTTCCCAGCATCGGCTAGAATGCTTGACTCCTCTAGGGAAACTTGAAACGAAACGAAACAGTTTAGCAATGATTCCTACCCATGGATGGAACACGCGGCTGTGTTTGAGGATGAACGTTTATTAGGAAAAAAATCCTAACAAAGGTTGGGAAATTCGGAAACTCTGATGAGTTAATTTGAGTAAGTTAAGGAGATACTTATGATGTGATGTTATGTATACCAATGCGTGCTTGGGCTTTCACGGGGGAATGTATGAAACGCAGGGTTTGCAAGTTATGCCAAGTATGTTTGGGCTTTGTGGGGGAGTGTATTTGGGGCATGCCAATGGTGATTGGGCTTAAAAAGGGTGATTGGGGAAAGTGTAATGACTTTCCGGTACTTTGAGAAATTGGAGTTCGACGTCCAAGCAAGCACTGAAAGTAATATTTGAGAATTCCCGATGGGGAGAGAAATGACTGGCCTAGTCCCAGGAACTGTGTGGCACCCTCGGGTTGGAAATTCTCAAGGTGTTTTGATTACCTTTAGCAAATTTCTGAAAGAAATGTAATTCGATGTTGTCTCTCTTATAGTTTTTTTTTTTTTGAAAAAGGGTCTTTTAATATAAAAAATCCCATGTAATTTTATTTTAGAAAAAAGTCATATTTCGCAGACAGAGCAGGAAAAGTAAAAATATGGAGCACATGTGAGAGAACTGATTTTTATTGACAAGTGGTCCCAAAAATAGGGAATTTGTATAAAGGAAAGTAATTCCTAAAACAGGTGATTGCGAAAAGAAAAATGATAATTGTAATAGCAATGAAACATCTTGGGTTTCCACCAAATTCTAACTCTGCTATAGCCTTTATGCCTTTGGTCGTCCTTTGATCTTGTTTTCAGAAGGAGGGTGATAGGATTGACTTGTTGGGGGACCCACATAATTGATTTGTCGGGGAATGAAGAAGGATTCCTTGCGGGATGCAGCCTCTTGCTCTTGTTAAATCCCTAATTTTTGCCTAGACCGTCCTTTCGGGTTTTCAGTCTACCGGGATACCCATTTTTTACATAAGTTTCTCTTTCGGGTTTTCAACATATCGGGCTTTCTCTTTTTTTTATTAAGTATAGTATTTTTTGACTACATCCGCATTTACCGGGGATGGAAGATCTTCACCATCCATATTTGCAAGGATTAAGGCTCCTCCGGAAAAGACCTTTCTTACAACGTACGGGCCCTCGTAGTTTGGCGTCCATTTTCCCCTTGGGTCAGTATGGATTGGGAGAATCTTTTTCAATACAAGGTCTCCGGCCTTTAGGCTGTGGGGGAAAACCTTTTTGTCATGCGCCCTCTTAATGCGCTTTAGATAGAGTTGGTCGTGGCAGATGGATGCCAAGCGCTTCTCATCAATGAGGTTTAGTTGGTCGAATCGAGCTTGTACCCACTCAGATTCATCAAGCTTAACATCGGTCAAAATCATTAAGGAAGGAATCTCTACTTCGACTAGAAAGACTGCATCCATGCCATACACAAGGGAGAAGGGAGTTACCCAAGTGGAAGTGCGTACGGAAGTACGATAGCCGTGTAATGCGAACGGGAGCATTTCGTGCCAATCTTTGTAGGTTTCAACCATCTTTTGCACGATCTTCTTGATGTTTTTGTTAGTTGCCTCAACAACGCCATTCATCTTAGGCCTATAAGGCGATGAGTTGTGGTGGTCGATCTTGAAATCTCGGCATAGCTCTTTCATCATTTTATTATTGAGGTTAGATCCATTATCAGTAATGATCTTGTTGGGGACCCCATAACGGAAAATGATTTCTTTCCTAAGGAATAGAGTCACCACTTGTCTGGTAACATTGGCGTACAAGGCTGCTTCTACCCATTTTGTCAAGTAGTCAATGGATACAAGGATGAAGCGGTGTCCATTCGGGGCAATTGGCTTTATGTGACCAATCACGTCAATGCCCCACATGGAGAAAGGCCAAGGTGATGTTAGGACATTGAGAGGCATTGGTGACACATGGATCTTGTCGGCGCAGATCTAGCACTTGTGGCAGGTTTGGACATGGAGACGACAGTCAATCTCCATAGTCATCCAATAGTAGTCGGCCCTTAAGATTTTCTTTACCATAGTGTTCCCACTGGCATGCGTCGCAATGGATCCTTCGTGAATTTCCATTATAATTTGGTTTGCTTCTTGCTTGTTCACACATCTAAGCAGAACCGAGTCATAATTTTTCTTGTATAATACCCCTCCACTTAAGAAGAATTTGGATGATAGTTTCCGAAGATACTTCTTGTCGGTGATGGATGCATCCATGGGGTACTCTTGGCTCTCTAAGAATTTCATGATGTCAAAGAACCAAGGATAACCGTCAGCTTCGCCTTCTGCCGCTAGGCAGTAAGCCAGTTCGTCCAAGTAGTTAAGGTGAAAGGATGACGCTTCGTTCTTCCACTTGACCTTAAACATGGATGCTAAAGTTGCAGAGGCGTCAGCTAGCTGATTCTCTTCTCGAGTGATGTGGTGGAATGTAAATTCATTGAAGTAGGGGACTAGCTTCAAGACATGCTCTTTGTAAGGAATGAGCTTATGATCTCTAGTATCCCAATCTCCTTTGACTTGGCTGATTACCAAGGCTGAATCTCCATAAACTTCCAGGACTTTGATCCTAAGATCGATAGCAGCTTCAATATCAAAGATACAAGCCTCATATTCAGCCATATTGTTTGTACATTCAAAACATAATCTGGCGGTGAAGGGGAGGTGGAAATTAGTTGGAGAAGTGATTACTGCCCCAACGCCATTTCCATGAGCATTAGAAGCTCCACCAAAAACCAAGGTCTATCGAGATCCAGGCTCGGGTCCTTCCTCGGGACCGGGGATGTTGAAATCCCTAATCAACATGATATCCTCATCGGGGAACTCAAAACGCATAGATTGGTATTCCTCCAAGGGATGTTGTGCAAGATAATCAGACAATACACTTCCTTTGATGGCCTTTTGAGTGACATGTTGGATATCGTACTCGGTTAAAGCCATTTGCCATCGGGCTACTCTACCGGTTAGAGTCGGCTTCTCAAAGATGTATTTGACAAGATCCATCTTAGAGATCAAAAATGTTGTATGAGTGAGCATGTACTGTCTTAAACGTTTGGCAGCCCATGCTAGTGGGCAACAAGTCTTTTCAAGCATCGAATACCTACTCTCGCAATCAGTGGACTTCTTGCTCAAGTAGTATATTGAATGCTCTTTTATACCAGTCTCGTCATGTTGGCCGAGGACACATCCTATAGATCCTTCGAGAATGGTAAGATACATGATAAATGGTCTACCAGCTACAGGAGGCATTAACACAGGAGGTTCTTGCAAATACTCCTTTATTTTCTCAAATGCGTCTTGGCAAACATCGTTCCAAATGATGGCTTGATCCTTTCGAAGAAGTTTGAAGATTGGATCACAAGTGGCAGTGAGGTGAGATATGAACCTAGCAATGTAGTTCAATCTACCTAGGAATCCTCAGACTTCCTTCTCGGTTTTGGGTGCAGGCATCGCTTGTATGGCCTTCACTTTCTTGGGATCTACTTCAATACCACGTTGGATGACGATAAAACCTAGAAATTTGTCGGATCTTACCCCAAATGTGCATTTGTTAGGATTAAGCCTAAATTTGAACTTCCTTAACCTCTCAAACATATTTTCTAGATTGACAAGGTGTTCATCTTCAGTTTGAGACTTGGCTATCATATCTTCGACGTAGACCTCGATCTCTTTATGGATCATATCATGAAAGAGAGTGACCATGGCTCGTTGGTATGTGGCGTCGGCGTTCTTCAATCCAAAAGGCATCACCTTGTATTAGAAGGTTCCCCATGGTGTTACAAAAGTGGTTTTCTCCATATCTTCTTGAGTCATGTGGATCTGGTTATAACCGGAGAAACCATCCATAAAAGAGAAAATAGAGAACTGAGCAGTATTGTCTACTAGTACATCAGTGTGTGGTAGTGGAAAGTCATCTTTAGGACTTGCTCTATTTAGATCTCTATAATCTACGCACATTCTTACTTTTCCATCCTTCTTAGGTACAGGCACAATGTTAGAAATCCATTGAGGATAATTGGAGACTGCTAGGAAGTCGGCGTTGAGCTGTTTTTGTACCTCCTCCTTGATTTTCATAGCCGTATCGGGGCGGGTCCTTCGTAGCTTTTGCTTTACTTGAGGGCATTCTTTTTTAAGAGGAAGATGGTGGACCACAATGTCGGTATCGAGACCGGGCATGTCTTGGTATGACCATGCAAACACATCTTTGTACTCCTTCAAGAGTTCGATCAATTTTTCCTTTACCTCGTCTTGTAGAGCAGGGCCAACTCAAACTTATTTTGCTTCCTCGTTTGTCCCAAGGATAATCACTTCCACTGATTCTTCGTGCGGTTGGATGACTTTTTCCTCTTGCTTGAGCAGCCTTGCCAATTCTTCAGGGATTTCGGCCTCTTCCTCACACTCTTCATCGGCTTGATTAATCGGGTTGTCAAAGTCATATAGGACTGTAGCAGAATTATCATTAGTGGTTGTCAAGGATGATCTGCATGATTTAAGGTTCACGACTTTTATTGAAATGAAAGAAATGATGATTTGAATTTTATTTTTTTAAAAGAAAATTGCCATTTTGAAAAAAGTGAAATAAAATAAATGAAAGACAAGGATCTCAAAATTGATTGCGAACATGGACCTTTTTTCATTGATTAATAAGGAAATTTGATGAGGCCCTACAAATGATTCCCCCATACCTTGGGCTTGACATGGGTTCTTTTGATAAAAAGGAAGGAAAATAACATTGGGAATTACATTTTAATAGGGTCACTTTAGGTATTTTAATCTCGGTCCATTTGGTGGCCCCCTTTCCATCAGTCTTTGTGAAGATCAATCCGGCATCTTCTTCTTCGTCTTCTTCCATGGTGCAGATACGGTTGTCATCAAGGTAACCGACGCTCGAGAAGTTTTCAGATAACGGGAGCACTGATCCCTTTGTAGGTATCGGCGCGAGCTTCTTCAAATTCTGGGAGTTGTACCCTAAACCGCTATGGTCCTTATTGGCAGAAAGTTCAAGCAATCTTCCCCATCCTTGGGGGTGTCCATCCTTTATGATGGTCAGGGCGTCCTTAAGAGATTCCATTGGATATTAGGCATCTTTTGGTTCATCCTTTGTTGGGAAAACCATTTCAACATTGATAACTTCAAATGACTGGAACGGGACTTCCCTCATCTCCCCTTCTCCTTCAACTTAACGGAAAGATGCGAGGTGACTTACCACAATGTCCTCCTCACCCTCGACAACAATTAGTTTATCATCAGCTAAGAATTTCAATTTTTGCTGGAGCATTGAAGTGACTGCACCAGCTGAATGGATCCAAGGCCTTCCAAGCAGACAACTGTAGGCTAGATAGATGTCCATTACGAAGAAAGTGATAAGGAAAGTATGGGGACCAATCTTCATAGGCAAATTCACCTCACCGATTACAATCCTCCTAGTCCCATCAAATTCTCTTACTATAAGCTCACTCGGCTTCATTACAAGTCCTTCAACAGTTAGCTTAGCAAAAGAGCTCTTAGGCATCACATTGAGGGAAGACCCAGTGTCTACCAAAACTCTTGATAGGACTGTGTCCACACACTCAATAGAAATTTGGAGAGCCTTGTTATGATTCCTCCCCTCGGAGGGAAGCTCTTCATCACTGAAACCCATGCTTAAGCTAGTAGCAATATTATTAACTACCCCTTCAAACTGACAAACTGAGATCTCTTGCGGTACGTGAGTTGTCCTCAGAAATTTTACCAAAGCATCCCTATGGGCCTCCAAGCACATTAATAAAGACAACATTGAGATCTTCGAGGGTGTCTGATTAAGCTGATCAACTACTCGATAATCGCTCTTCTTGATAATGCGTAAGAACTCGTCAACTTCATTGGAAGGTGCAGGGTCTTATCTTTGCTGAGCTCCATCAATTTGTTTGCCTTTATCTGAAGTTGAAGGATTGATAGCCTCAATTGGAGTGGGTGTCGGTGTAAATATCCTTCCACTTCTCGTAATTCCGCTAGTTCCGGTGATATTGATCATTGGATCACTAGACTTTAACGGTTCTTCTTGAATCTTTTGTACATGAATGTATACTGAGGTGTCATACACCCATGGGACTGCCTTGGTGTCAACATATGGGAATGGTGTGGGAACTGCTATTATGATCGGAGTAATAGGATTTGTTATCAGAGTTAACTGAGAGAAGTTATATGGAATTTGCAGAGGGGGGACTTCATCGTATGGTATGTCGAGGGTAGACACATCTTCTTTTGTGGACGGGAAATCTACCACCAAGATCCCTAAGTCCATTAATTGTTGTATGACAGACTTCAACATTCTACATTGTTGCGAGTTAATCAGACAGCGTTCATAGTCATTATTACATATGGAAAATGCATTATCCTTCATTAAAGCATTCTTGATCTCGATGAGTGGTGTTTTTAACTCGTCCACACAGAACATCAATCTCCTTCCATTATCAACTTCCATCATATTCACGACTGCATTATTGTGAGGAGGCATTGGGTTGTTATTTACATTCGGCCCCTTGGGGGAGAACGTGATTGCCTTAGAATCAATAAGATCTTGAACCTTGTACTTTAATGCTTTACAACTCTCGATCGAACCCAGGAGCGCCAGTATGAAATTCACAACGGGCATTTGCATCATAATTGGGAGGAAGAACCGTTGGTGGGGGTCCTATCCCCCTTAGTTGTACCAGTGATCCCCTCAATAAATATGGTAGAATGTGGCTATACGGCATAGGAATCGTGTCAAATCTTCTCTCGGGCCTCCGCATCCTTTGTTGTTGTTGTTGATACTATGGTTGCTGACGTTACGGTTGTTGTTGATACCGTTGTGTCGCATTACGCGAAAAAACCGGCGGGAAAACGAAACAACAGAGTCGCCACCGTGCGTTATTTATCCCAAAGGAGGGAAAGGAAACGCTCGAAGTAAACCTGGAAAAGACATGGTCTCGCGACCAGAGAGAGATGGGATCGGGAGTCGGTTATGCGAAGGGAAGGTATTAGCACTCCTACGCATCCGTCGTACTCGACGGGATCCACGCTCAAAAGAAAGGATAAAGGTTGCTAAAAACTGCTCAAACATAACACATTGGCTGAAAGAGACACAAAAAGACAAAAGAAACTAACTCGGCAGGATATCGCATCTTGGGCCTACGTAGTCTGTCAGGCACAGACATCAGAGTCGACGTAGTTCGGGACAGGGGGAAACGTGCTCGCTAGGATGTCGCATCCTATGCATACGTATCTTCTTTAATTAGAGAAGAATCAGAGCACTCGTAGCTCAGCTAACGCACGCCAAACAAAACCCACATAGGAAACCGACTGCCAATCGCTGGACTTACGTCAGACTCCACACAAACAGGCAAACATGGAAACCGAATGCCAATCGCTGGACTTACATCAGACTCCGAACCAACAAACACACACAAGAAACCAACTGCCAATCGTTGGACTTACGTCAGACTCCAACAAGCAAACAAGACACAGGAAACCAACTGCCAATCGCTGGACTTACGTCAGACTCCAACACACACAAAGGGTTTGAAAAAAGAAAAAGGGCGCCCGGAGAGATCAGCTCATCTCCTGCCTAAGTACCTCATCTGGTATGAGGATCAGGGCGACGTAGTTCCCCTACGCAGGGAAAAAGGACTAGCCTAACCAGATACAAAGGGAGACACAAACTACTGGGGAGACTACGACTCGAGCCTAGAAGTTGTCATGCATACGATCCCTAAGTTAAGGTTTCTATCTAACTTGCACAGGGAGCAAGCTATCCTAAACAGCACAGGCAAAGACAAACATTCACACAATTAGCATACACTATATACAAACAAAGTGGGCTCACACAAGGTTAGGTTGTGAAACACAAGCCAACTGGAATCGGGTGTAGTTAGCTCTTAACCCTAACATTGAGAGTTAGGGTGAAGCAGATGAAATGGGAAGTGAGGGTAAGACCTCACAGCTCTTATCCCTGGCCTGGGAGAGCTTCAGACAAATGAAAGTGTGGGAGTTAAGAAAGTTGGAACTCTTCTCCACATATGACTGACACAACAAAGATCTTGGGGTTAATATCCACAATGCATCAACACAAGGTGTGTGAGCAAAGTGGATGACACACTGAATAGCAGGAGATGGATTGCACATCTCTTTTATCGGCCAATTGCCTCATAGAGGTCTTTTCTTGCTTGGCACAAAAGTAAACAAACACAAGCATTGCCTCTTAAGGAGGGCTTCAGAGAGGTGCCTGCCCAAGTAACAGGACAGGTCTTCCAGACTACATGAAGTCAGAGAGTTATACCTCAAATGGTTAAGCAACCAAGCAAAAGCAAAAGCAAGTTCAAAAGAACTTAAGCAACTTATGTACCTGAAAAAAATCTAACCCAATCAGTATACAAGTCAAAAGTCAAACAGACAACCAACAGTCAACAGTACACAGTCAAACAAGCAATACAACAATGTGCAAGGCACAAGCTCAAACTCAAATGAGATAACATCAACCTACAAAACAAATCAAGGTTATTCAACATCAACCACTTAATCAACTCAAGAGAGTGAATCAATCCCATCATAGCAATGTGCTTCTTAACCTGAAATCAAAGCTCAACTGTGAGTCACAAACCACTAGGGCAAGGCCTAGGGTCAAAGAGGGAGAAAAAATCCAAAACAGAACATGAAATTCAACATGAATCAACCTCAATCAATTAAGAACACACTCCAAAAGGTACCATATCATTATCATTCACCAAATTCATTTTATGAACCAAGTATGGCAAGGTATGCAAGTTGCAACCACATTGTGACAACAGAATGAAAAAATGCACATTAATTCAAAAATGATTCAATTAATCTCAATAAAATTCATGGGTAAATAGAACATACAACACGATAATCAAACAAAAAATTAGGGCAATTGGGCAACATTAGGCATGATAATCAAATTGCATAAGTCAAGGCAAGCACAATCAAGCACAAAGGTGACACAACTTGGCACACCAACTTAGCACAAGCCTAAAACAGGAATGGTAATTGGTAAAAACCTCAAACCAAAGCCAAAACAACATTCAACACGTCTATAAATAGTGTGCAAAATTTCACATCCATAAGATAAACCACAAGCATTTCATGATCAAATGAAAATCAATGCAATTCAAAAGCTCACATGTGACCATCTAGAAAGAAAAATCTCAATCAAATCAGAAATCAATCCAAAATTCCACAAAAAATCAAGAGCAACCACAACATTCATATCAAGCATCATACAAAAAATCAAGTCATTTGGAAATCATTTGGCATGGCAAATACATCCAACAAGTTGAACATCATAAGGTGTGACACACATTGTCACACCTAACTTCACATGATCATAACACAGAAACCACAAATGGTAAAAATACCAAATCAACACCAAACTATCAAGCAAGATGTCTAGTTTCAACATGTCAAATTTCATAGGCATTGGATAAACAACCATCATTTCACAAAAGATATGGTAAGGTAAGGTCAAGAATGGACACATGTACACAAACCCTAGGCAAAATAATTTTCCAGCCATGCACAATTCATGGAAAAATAACCAAAACAAACTAGACACAATAAGGAAGGCAATGCAAAAATCCTCATATATTTTTGGAGCATTTATCAATTATTTATGAATTTTAGAAGTGAGAAAAAAAATAAAAAGTGAAACAAGCATGTATGTGAATATATGAGGAAAAGGAAATAATGTGAATGGCATTTTGAATAATGGTACAGCCAGGATTCGAACAGCAGCGAATTTCAAATGATGGCGCGCTAGTAGTGAAACGCACCGTTTCACTAATCCTAGGTGGCACGGCCAAGCAATAATAACCAATCAAAATGCCATGCAGATGATGATATGGACCAATACATGAGCGTTATACCAAAAACACATGCAAAACTCAGGCAGCGCGTTCTAATGGATCAAAACATGTTTCTGGAAAATATTTCTATCATCTTCATCATGTTCATCGTGTACAGTACATGGCTCAAGAACATTTGTTTTCAGAAATCAAAAATAAGCACATCAATGGATAGATCCTTCATCACACATCACGAATCCAGGCATGGTTAAGGTTAATTCATCCAGACAAGATCAAATCGAGCAAAGCAAATTTCATCATCAAAACTTTAATTCACCATATCTAACACAATAATGCATGGAAATTCATGAAATAAAGCTCAGTTTACTCAGCAATGCAAGATCTACAACAATCACATAATAATTTCAAGAATTAAAGAGATCGATTCAATGACCTCTTGAAGCTACAGAACTGGAATTGCTTGATCCAAGGCTTTGCAATGCTCAAAAGCTCCTCTAGATCACTTGCATGGATGAATGGATGAAGACTTGAGGCTTAATCGTGCTTGCTTCCATCAGAATTTGCAACTGCCATGGATGAACTTCAAGCTTTAAGCTGCTTCCAACTGCACGAATTCCTTTGGTTCCAGCTTCAACCTTGCTCAAATATGCTTCCAGGTGAAGAATTGATCAAGAAAAGTGCAATGTATGTGAAGAAATTGAAAGAAAAAAGTGAGAGAAAAATTTGTGAAACTTGGAT
Organism: Lathyrus oleraceus; assembly: GCF_024323335.1. NCBI lineage: Eukaryota > Viridiplantae > Streptophyta > Magnoliopsida > Fabales > Fabaceae > Lathyrus > Lathyrus oleraceus. The sequence goes on along the minus strand of NC_066584.1, from coordinate 350,517,027 downwards.
CTAGATCTGAATTGTGATTGTCATCCGATGAAAACAGTTATGCTTTAGGCTTTATACTCCCTCTTAATCATGCCTCTAATCAGGTTTAAGCCTTTGGTAATTGGATTAGCAAAATAGGAGTGCACATGCAAATTGGACATTTCACCTTATGCATGGAAAATATGAATGGAACAGTACACGAGCTGCATTTTAATTCACTTGAAATTTCATTTTAGAGCCAATGCAAGTGGTAGAATGTTCAAATATTTGACCAATTTCAAACTATAATTTTTCCCTCCAAAAATCAAGTGAAATATCAAGTGTTCATGTGATCATGATTCATGAAATGCAATGCATGATTTGGTAAGTAGAGGTCAAAACATGAACAATGCAAAAAGAACCACTTAATTTGGACATTTGGTTTGAAAGTTATGCACATTTGAAGTTCAAAGTTCACTTGGCCATGATTGATCCATATCTCTTCAACCATACATGAGAAATTGATGATCTTGGACTTTTTGGAAATGGGAGAGAAAGATCTTCAACTTTCATGTTGGACAAAATTTCATTTGAAACTTTCTTGATGATGTAATCTTGAGTTGAAAACCTTTCCATTTTTGGCAAATTCAAATTACAGGTCACTTACTATTTTTGGAAAGTTTTGATCTGACTTCAAATCCTTCAATGTTGATGTTTGAAATGTCAAATGAGACTTGTTCCCACATGAATGAGGCATCTCTAACCATCTCCCACCTCCAAATCCATGGTTGAATTGACAGTTGACTTCTGTTGACTTTCTAGGGTTTCAGATGAACTGATCATTGACTGATGACTTGGTGGACTATGCAATGGACAATGCAATGTTAATGACCTAAACATGAAAATGTATATACAAAATGGGAGGTGCAAATTTGAGGTGCTACAGCTGCCCCTATTCAATCAGCTGGGAACCTGAACGGTTGAGAGCAACGGCTGTCAGACCTTCAAGGTACATAGGGATTGAATACCAAAGAACCGTAGAAATTTGCACTCTGCGGGGATCCAAGAAAGGAAAATTCACCAACGACAACTTCTATTGGGATCTGATATTTGTCACCGAATCAGTCAAGATGTTTACCAATGACTCCACTGGGGATTTTGATTTGATTTTTTCTTTTTTTTTTTAGAAAAAAAGAACCACATCCAGACATCGAAAGACGGTGAATGGGAACGAAGAAATCACAACTAGACGCCAACGGACGACTAGGAAAAACTCAACGTTTACCGAAACCAACGGAGAGGTGACCAGACATCAACGGATGAATGGGAATATATACAACTAGATGTCAACGGACAACTAGGAAAAACTCAACGTTTACCGAAACCAACGGAGAGGTGACCAGACATCAACGGATGAATGGGAAGATATACAACTAGATGTCAACGGACAACTAGGAAAAACTCGACGTTTACCGAAACCAACGGAGAGGTGACCAGACATCAACGGATGAATGGGAAGAAAGGGATACCACCATACGTCAACGGACGAATGGGAAAAACTCGACGTTTATCGACACCAACGGAGAAAGGTGACCAGACATCAACGGATGAATGGGAAAGACTCGACCAGACGTCAACGGACGAACGGGAGAAGCTCGACATTTATCGACACCAACGGAGAAAGGTGACCAGACATCAACGGATGAATGGGAAAGACTCGACCAAACGTCAACGGACGAACGGGAGAAGCTCGACGTTTACCGACACCAACAGAGAAAGGTGACCTTACTGGGGAAAAGCTAATCACAACCAAACGTCAACGGACGATTGGGAAAAACTCAACGTTTACCGAAACCAACGGAGAGGTGACCAGACATCAACGAATGACCTGGGGAAAGAGATACATCTAGATGTCAACGGACAACTAGGAAAAACTCGACGTTTATCGAAACCAACGGAGAGGTGACCAGACATCCACGGATGACCTGGGGAAAGAGATACATCTAGATGTCAACGGACAACTAGGAAAAACTCGACGTTTATCGAAACCAACGGAGAGGTGACCAGACATCAACGGATGACCTGGGGAAAGAGATACATCTAGATGTCAACGAACAACTAGGAAAAACTCGACGTTTATCGAAACCAACGGAGAGGTGACCAGACATCAACGGATGACCTGGGGAAAGAGATACATCTAGATGTCAACGGACAACTAGGAAAAACTCGACGTTTATCGAAACCAACGGAGAGGTGACCAGACATCAACGGATGACCTGGGGAAAGAGATACATCTAGATGTCAACGGACAACTAGGAAAAACTCGACGTTTACCGAAACCAACGGAGAGGTGACCAGACATCAACGGATGACCTGGGGAAAGAGATACATCTAGATGTCAACGGACAACTAGGAAAAACTCGACGTTTATCGAAACCAACGGAGAGGTGACCAGACATCAACGGATGACCTGGGGAAAGAGATACATCTAGATGTCAACGGACAACTAGGAAAAACTCGACGTTTATCGACACCAACGGAGAGGTGACTCACTGGGGAACTTACTGGGGAGAATCAACCTGAACGCTGTCCGGAGCAACTGTAGCAAACGTGCTGTACAGATGTTGAACAAAGATCCGCCTCTGCCGGGGATACGGTCTGATTAGGTGTGACATATGAATGCATATGTTTGATTTTTTCTATGGCGTAATGCTCCATATCGAATGGAAATGCTACGCGATTTGAGGATGCAATGATTACTACATGCAATAATGCAAAAGGATGAACTCCTGCTAGGGAGCAAGCTGATCAGATACTCCAACTCTGTGGGGAGACTCTGTCTGAGGAATGCTCTGCGGGGACGTAACACCGACTTCTCACTCATGCTGGAGAATAACACTGCTGCTGGGGAAAGGATCCCAATCCACTCGGGGACTCTGCTTGGGACACAATCACTGTGACTTCTCTGGGGAGAGCTGCTAATCCAAGAGTAGGATAAACTCTGCTGGAGATAATTTCCGCCGGACCTGATCCACTCAGGGAACCTGCTGGGGAAAACCATCAACACCCACCTTCTGCTAGGGAAAACAAAACTCTGGTGGGGAAAAGCAATATACCAGACCACGCTGGGGATAAACCACAACAACCCTGCCGGGGACAAGCGCTCACGATCGCGCTGGGGATAACATTACTTCACACTAAGACTGCCGGGGAATCAAAACTCCACTCTACTGACACCTCCGCTGGGGATACAACATCCTTCCAACTCAGTAAGGATAATCAATCTTCAGACTCAGCTGGGAACTTAACAATCTCTAGCTCTGTTAGGAAAAGAAGGCACTATCCACATACGTCTCTGCAGGGGAGAAAAAAATGGCTCAAATAGCCTTCAGACTCGCTTGGGGACAGCCACTTCCAAGCTTGCTGAGGAAAGCACCCTTGGCTTAACCATGTTGGGGAGACAAGTCTCGAACTTGCTTCATCCGCTGGGGAACATCCCCATCCTCTCACACTGCTGAGGAAACAACCGTGGCTTATCTGCTTCAGCCAGGAAATCAACAAGTAACAACCTGCAAAACAGCACAACATACATGCCCCAGGGGTTGCATGGACAAGATACACTCAAGTGTCCTCGACATTCAAAATGATTTTCAAATGTTTTATCTTTCTGCACGTTATTGTCTAGCCTTCATGTTTTTATGCAATGTTTATCAACAATTCGGACGTTTTTGCAAACAAAACAGTAAAAAATAAACATAAGAGAGCAATTTATCTGAATAACGACTTTTATTGATTGAAAATGGGCCTGAAAAGGCGAATACATCGGGAAGCAATTCCTAGAAAGAGGTAATTGCGCACAAAAAGGAAAAAATCTATCCTAATGGCAATGTGAACACGGCATCCACTATTTCCCAATTCTGTTATAGCTCACAGATCATCAGTATTCCTCCTAACTCCTTGCTTTCTGAGAAGAAGGACTGGACCGATCACATCTTTGGAGATGGCAAACGACGAAGCGCGATGAAGTACAGATAACTCAGACCGTAGTCTTCGCCTTAATCCCTCTTTTGGTTGGATCGCCCTTTCGGGTTTTCAATCCACCGGGATACCCATTTTTGCCTAAGCTGCCCTTGCGGGTTTTCGACTTACCGGGTGTACAAATTCTTTTCATTCTTTATCCCTAACTTTTGCCCGAACCTTTTCTTTCTTTCTTTTTTTTGGTTCGCCGGGATGCCCTTTTTTGCCTAGACTCTTTTATTCTTTTTGTCCAGCGGGTCAATTTATGTGAAGTATTTTTTGACTAGTCTGAGTTAACAGGGGACGGGAAATCTTCACCATCCATAGTTGTAAGCATCAAGGCTCCACCGGAGAAGACCTTCTTCACAACGTATGGACCTTCATAATTAGGAGTCCATTTGCCCCTGTTATCTGTACCGGGAGGAAGGATCCTCTTCAAAACTAGATCACCAGTTTGATAGCTTCGAGGACGCACTTTCTGATCAAAGGCTCTCTTCATCCTTCTCTGATACAACTTCCCATGGCACACAGCTGCTAGCCGTCTCTCTTCGATAAGACTTAACTCGTTAAACCTTGTTCGAATCCACTCGGCTTCGTCAAGCTTGACATCCAGCAAGACTCTCAAAGAAGGAATCTCCACTTCAACAGGTAGGACAGCTTCCATACCATACACAAGGGAGTAAGGGGTTGCCCCGGTCGACGTACGTACTGAAGTACGGTACCCATGCAAAGCGAAAGGCAGCATCTCATGCCAATCCTTGTACGTCACGACCATCTTCGGCACAATCTTCTTGATATTCTTGTTTGCCGCCTCTACAACACCATTCATCTTCGGTCTGTAAGGAGAAGAATTGTGATGTTCAATCTTGAAATCTTTACAAAGCTCCTTCATCATCTTGTTATTGAGATTCGAACCATTATCAGTAATAATCCTCTCAGGAACCCCATAACGACAGATGATTTCCTTCTTGATGAACCGGGCAACCACTTGTTTGGTAACGTTAGCATAAGAAGTTGCTTCCACCCACTTGGTGAAGTAATCAATCGCAACCAGGATGAAGCGATGTCCATTAGAAGCAGTAGGCTTAATCTTCCCAATCATATCAATCCCCCACATAGCAAACGGCCAAGGCGAATTCATGACATTCAGAGGGCTTGGTGGTACATGCACCTTATCAGCATAGATCTGACATTTATGGCACTTCCGAGCATACTTGAAACAATCGGATTCCATAGTCATCCAGTAATAACCGGCTCTCAACAATTTCTTAGACATTGCATGACCACCAGCATGGGTACCAAACGAACCTTCATGCACTTCTTGTATCAACATGTCTGCTTCGTGTCTATCCACGCATCTGAGCAGAACCATGTCAAAGTTCCTCTTGTACAGCACGTCATCCTGATTCAAATAAAAGCTTCCAGCTAGCCTTCTCAGGGTTTTCTTGTCATTCTTCGACGCACCTTCAGGATACTCCTGGCTCTTGAGGAAGTTCTTGATATCAAAGTACCACGGCTTTTCATCAACAACAGACTCGGCTGCAAACACATACGCAGGCCTCTCGAGTCGATTCACAGCAACATGTGGCACATGATTCCACCAATGAACTTTGATCATAGAAGATAAAGTAGCCAAGGCATCAGCCATCTGATTCTCATCCCGGGGGACATGATATAACTTCACTTTCTTGAAGAACGTCAGTATTCTTCTGGTGTAATCTCTGTAAGGAATCAGATGCGGATGATTGGTATTCCAATCTCCATTGACCTGGTTGATTACGAGAGCAGAATCTCTATAGATGTCAAGAGTTTTGATCCTTAAATCAATGGCTTCTTCTATCCCCATGATACAAGCCTCATACTCAGCCTCATTGTTGGTGACGTCAAAAATCAGCCTGGCAGCAAAAGGTATATGAGCACCTTTAGGATTAATAAGCATTGCACCAACACCGTTACCATTCACATTCACAGCCCCATCAAACATCAATGTCCACTTGTCATCAGGATCCGGTCCTTCCTCGACAAGAGGTTCTTCACAATCTTTCATCTTAAGATACATGATGTCTTCATCAGGGAATTCAAACATCATCGGCTGATAGTCATCAATCGGTTGCTCGGCAAGGTAGTCTGACAGAATACTACCTTTGATGGCCTTCTGCGACGTGTACTGGATATCATACTCAGTTAAAATCATCTGCCAACGGGCAACACGTCCGGTGAGAGTCGGCTTCTCAAAGATGTATTTTACTGGATCCATCTTAGAAATTAATAAGATAGTATGGTTCAACATATACTGCCTCAGTCGGCGAGCAGCCCAGGCCAAAGCACAGCAAGTTTTCTCGAGCTGCGAATATTTGATTTCACAGTCGGTAAACTTTTTGCTAAGGTAGTATATGGCATGCTCTTGTCGACCAGACTCGTCATGCTGTCCCAATACACACCCCATCGAGTTCTCAGTCACTGATAGGTACATTATCAGAGGTCTCCCAGGAACTGGAGGTATAAGGATTGGAGGTTTCTGTAAATACTCTTTTATCTTGTCAAAAGCTTTCTGACAGTCATCATTCCACCTGATTGCTTGATTCTTTCTTAGCAATTTGAATATTGGTTCACACGTGGCAGTTAGGTGAGATACAAACCTTGCAATGTAGTTCAATCTCCCTAAAAACCCACGAACCTGCTTTTCTGTTTTCGGTTCAGGCATTTCTTGAATAGCTTTGACTTTTGCTGGATCAACCTCAATCCCTTTCTCACTGACAATGAAGCCTAACAGCTTACCAGATCGCACCCCAAACGTACATTTGTTCGGGTTCAGCCTCAGTTTGAACTTTCTCAATCTGTCAAACAATTTCTGCAAATTGACCAGGTGCTCCTCTTCTGTCTGCGACTTCGCAATCATATCATCCACGTACACTTCAATCTCTTTGTGCATCATGTCATGAAAGAGAGTCGTCATAGCCCTCTGATAGGTAGCACCAGCATTCTTCAGCCCAAATGGCATCACCTTATAGCAGAACGTGCCCCAAGGCGTAATGAATGTCGTCTTTTCCATGTCTTCTGGCGCCATCTTGATCTGATTATAACCAGAAAAACCGTCCATGAAAGAGAAAACCGAGGATTGAGCCGTATTATCCACCAATACATCAATGTGAGGTAATGGGAAATCATCTTTCGGACTCGCTCTATTCAAATCCCGGTAATCGACACACATCCTGACTTTGCCATCCTTCTTCGGCACGGGAACGATGTTGGCCACCCACGGGGGATAAGTCGTAACTGACAGAAAACCCGCATCCAACTGCTTCTGAACTTCTTCCTTGATCTTAACAGCCATATCAGGGCTTATTCTGCGAAGCCTCTGCTTGACCAAAGGACAATCTTCTCTGAGAGGTAGTCTATGCACCACAATATCAGTATCCAACCCAGGCATATCTTGATAAGACCAGGCGAATATCTCCACATACTCTCTCAACATCTCAATCAACCTGCTCTTGACATCTTCTTTCAAAGCAGCCCCGATCTTAATATCTCTTCTAGCGTCCTCAGTACCAAGATTAATAATCTCCAACTCCTCCTGATGAGGTTGGATGACCCTTTCCTCTTGCTTCAACAATTTGACCAATTCTTTAGGGAGTTCACAGTCTTCCTCACTCTCCTCTTAATCTTGGTAGATGGGATTATTGAAATCATACTGAGCCATAACAGAATTGTTCATAGTGGATTCCGTGAGATCACTTTCTGTTTGAAGAGTAACTTGGACCACATCTTCTGCCGTCCAATTGTTGATCGTTTCCCCTGGTGCACACGGGCGAACCCAGTTGTCCAGATCACAATCGTTGTCCCCGTCTTCACTACTGGTTGCAAAGACATCACCGTGATTCATCAGCCCAGCGCTGGTAAAGGTACTCGGACCTGTCTGCACACTCTGCTCCGCCTGCAAAGGTTAATAACCAATTCCGAATTTGTCTTCTTTCACGGGAAAGTCCACCATCTTGCCCCAGCCTTCAGCATTGCCAGAGTTGACAACCTCTACCGCCTGCTTATACGATACAATTGAAGCACCTGGCTTCTTCTGCTCAGCAAAAGCCACCCTCTCAAGAGCAACAGTCTCAAATGCCTGGCATAAGGTCTCATGGATCTCACCATCCACCTCTACATATTTGAAAGAGGATAGGTGACTCACCAGAATATCTTCTTCACCGCACACGGTCACAATCTGACCATTCCAGATATACTTCAATTTCTGGTGGAGAGTTGACGAAACTGCCCCAGCTACGTGAATCCAAGGACGTCCCAACAAACAACTATATGCGGGCTGGATGTCCATCACATAAAAGACGATGTCGAATACCTCCGGACCGATCTTCACCGGCAATGTGACTTCACCAAAAACAGACCGTTTGGATCCATCGAATGCACGCACAATCAGGTCACTTGGAGCGAGGATAACTCCTTCCACATCAATCTTGCCCAAAGTCTTCTTAGGCAGCACATTCAGTGAAGAGCCAGTGTCTACTAACACGTGAGACAACACTGCCCCCTTGCACTCCATGGTGATGTGCAAGGCCTTGTTATGGTTACGTCCTTCAGGCGTTAAGTCCAAATCGGTGAACCCCAAACCATGCATGGTACTCACGTTAGCAATCACACCCTCCAGTTGGTTGACAGATATCTCTTGTGGCACGTAAGCCAGGTTCAGCATCTTCAACAGGGCATTACGGTGTGCCTCAGAGCATAAAAGCAATGAGAGGATAGAAATCTTGGACGGAGTCTGATTCAGCTGATCTACAATCTTGTAGTCACTCTTCTTTATTATTTTCATAAACTCCTCCACGTCCTTCTCAAATGAACCCTCAGGCGCCTCCTTCTGAGCTGGTTCTTCGTCAACCACTGCTTGTTTGCTTTTAGCCTTGGCGAGAGCCTCAGCATTGTTGTCCCTCAACGGTTGTGGAGCAAACAGACGTCCACTTCTGGTAAAACCTCCTGGTCCTCCAACATTGTCCACAACTGGACCAACAACCACAGGAGTTTTACCAGGCACACCAATAGTCACAGGAGACTGATTCACCGGCCTAGTCCGACCTTCAACCCTTCGATTGCTGCGGTAAGCATTGTCATATTTCCATGGCACATCCCTACTATCGACATCCCTTCTACCCGAAGCACTGACAGTTACAGGAGCGGAAATAGTAACAGGAGTACCACTAGCTGCAGGCGCATTAACAACCCTCTGGCCACGTCCCTCGGACGGTTTGAAGTAGATAGTGACGGTTGACACCATCCCACGATCTTTAACGGCCCGACTGAACTGTAAACAGCCCTCGTCAATCAAACTCTGTATACCAGCCCTCAACTGATTACAACCATTCTCTGACTCTGAGCAGTCTACACAGCCTTCACAACAGCCCAGGAATACTCCCCCATTCAACAAACGGTTCTTTACAACAAACAACGATGTCTGGACATCCTCAATACTGACCACCAAATCTTCAGTTTCCCCTCCTTCAACATTGTTCACTCTGTGTGCACCATGCGGAGGCATAGAGTTGTTTACAACATTCGGCACAGGAGCAAAATTGATAGTTTTAGCGTCAATTAGGTCCTGGACTTTATGATGAAAAGCCCTGCAGTTCTCAATGTGGTGTCCCGGTGCACCAGAATGGAAATCACAACGCATGTTGGCATCATACCCAGGTGGTATCTTTGTCAACGGAGCCATGGTTCTCAACTCCACGAATCCTAATCTGAGCAACTCAGGTAGCAACTCAGCATAGGTCATCGGTAAAGGATCAAAACATCGATCAGGCATCCTTTGTCTTGGCTGATACGGACGTTGCTGTTGTTGTTGTTGTGGTGGTGGTTGTTGAACTCTCTGTTGCTGTTGTTGACGAGGTTGAGGTGCTGGAATGGTCACAGCAGCAACCTGGCGATACTGATTTCTGTTTACATTTCTCCTACCCTGTTGCACAGCATTGGTTTCACCCTCTCTCCTGCGAGGTGCCCCAGCAAATGGTTTCTTCGAAGACGAGGACCCTGCATCCTGAATTTTCCCGGCCTTAATCAAACTCTCTGTCCTCTCACCACAAATTACCACATCTGAAAAACTACCGAAGGGGCAGCTTCCCATCCGGTCCATGAATACACCCTGCAGTGTCCCAATGAACATATCAGTAAGTTCCCTCTCCAGCATAGGGGGTTGTACTCTTGCAGCCAATTCACGCCACCTCTAGGCGTACTCCTTGAAGCTCTCTCCAGATTTTTGACAAAGAATCTGCAGCTGAGTTTGGCTCGGCGCCATATCCATGTTATGTTTATACTGCCTCAAGAAGGCCTCACCCAGATCTTTCCAGCATCGAATAGAATCTCTCTTGAGCTCCATGTAACAATCCAAGGAAGCCCCAGACAAGCTATCTTGGAAAAAATACATCCACATTTTCTCGTCATCTGTATAAGCAGAGATTTTCCTGTAGTACGCCTGCACGTGGGTGCGAGGACAAGAAGTACCGTTGTATTTATCAAACGAGGGTGCTTTGAATTTGTAAGGGATCCTCAAACCTTCCACCAGACCCATGTTGGTCACATCAAACTTAAGGGAGTTCTGACATTCCATAGCTCGGATGTTCTCAGCAAGGGCATCAACTTTACGGTCCCTCTCCTCAACTCTCACCACATCACCATCATCTTCACTAAGCAGAGTGAACATGTCCTCTTGTCTATCAACAATCGGAGCAGGATGACGAATCGGAGCCCGAGTAGCTCTGGCATTAACAGTCTCTGCAGCAAGAGGTTGTCCGTTGATTCTGATCCCCCTTAACTCATCACCCACAGCATAATCATTGGCGGGAGAAGCAGCAACATTCTCATGAACAGGCATACCTACTGGTGAAGCACGGTTGGACGGCGGAATCACAGCTTCCTGTCTCTGGGCTAAGGCACGCAGCTCCTCTTGCCCTTGAACAACCCCTTACGTCATTGTCATAAACTGGGCCATGTTTGCCCTCATCTCAGCCAATTCTGCTTGAACCTGGTCCATATTTGTCGCATCCGCAAAAAACAACCGGTGGGCTGAAACAAAAACAACACAGAGCCGCCACCGTGCGTTATTTATCCCAAAAGAGGGAAAGGAAACGCTCGAAGTAAACCTGGGAAAAGCATGGTCTCGCGACCAAAGAGAAAGGGATCGGGAGTCGGTTACGCAAGGGGAAGGTATTAGCACCCCTCACGTCCGTTGTACTCGACGGGATCCACGCTCTAAAAGAAAGAAAAGGTTTCTAAAACAAACATCACACACACACGCACTGAAGACAACACAGGTGGGGTAAAAGAGGAGAGGGCTCGCTAGGACGTCGCATCCTATGCCTACGTATCTCGTCTGGAACGAGAATCAGAGCTGCCGTAGTTCGGCTCACGCACGCTAAACAAAACACACACAAACACGGGCAAACATGGAACCCGAATGCCAATCGCTGGACTTACATCGGCTTCCGAACCAAACAAACACAATCAGGATACGGACAGCCAATCGCTGGGCTTACATCCATATCCTGACACACAAGAGGGTTAACAAGCAAACAAGCTACTAGGGAGTCGGGAACTCGAGCCTAGCAGCTGTCAAGCAAACACACACAAAAAAGGAAAAAAAGTGCCCGGAGAGACCTCGCACGGTCTCCTGCCTACGTACCTCATCTGGTATGAGGATCAGGGCGACGTAGTTCCCCTGAACGGGAAAGAAATTCTAACCAGATACAAAGGGAGACACACTACTAGGGAGCTGTACTCGAGCCTAGGTGTTATCATGCATCATTGCCCTATGTTATGGTTCTCTATCTACTTGCACAACAGCAAGCTAATCCTAACCAGGAAAAAGAAAAGCATGCAAGCATAAATAAAACAAAGCAAACATTCACAAGTAGCACACACTATATCCAGTCAAGTGAGGCTCAAACAAAGGTGAGACTGCCAAGGCAAGTCAGCTGTACAAGGTAGTGTTCGCTCTTAACCCTGACATTGAGAGTCAGGGTGAAGCAGAGGAAAGGTGAGTGAAGATAAGACTTCACAGCTCTTATCCCTGGCCAGGGAGAGCTTCAGACAAAGGAGTGTGGGTTCAGGAAGCGGGAACCCTTCTACACTCAAGACTCTGACTCGACTGTACACTGTACAAGATCTTGGGTTAATGTCCCAATGCATCAACACAGTATTGTGAGCAGAGGGACGACTCAACAGAATAGCGGGGGATGGATTGCACATCCCTTGGGTTCCGCCAATTGCCTTAATCAAGGTCTTTTCCTGCTTGGGGACAAAGTTAAACAATCACAAACATCGCCTCTTAAGGAGGACTTCAGACAGTTGCCTGGCTAAATAACAAGCCAGGTCTTCCAGACTACATGGAGACAAGAGAGTCTACCTCAATTGGTTTATACAACCAAGCAGCAGCACAGCAAGTTCTTAAAGAACTAAAGCGACTGTGGTACCTGAAATCAATCTAATCCAGTCAGTATACCAATCACAAAGTCAAAACAGACAGCATAAAAGCTAACAGACAATGTAATCAAACAATGCAATGTGCAAAGCACAATCAACTCAAGTGAGCCAAGCATCCTACAAAACACACAAGTTAGTTTACAGCAAGCAACCAAACTCAATTTAATCAACTTGCATTTTTCTCCTTAAAGCATTTGCCTCTTAACCTGAAACACAATTCAAAAGTGAGAAACAAGACCACTAGGACAAGCCTAGGGTCAAAAGGAGATGAAAAATCCAAAACAGTAAGTGAAAATTAATCAAAATCACAATCAAACAAATTAGAAACAAATCCCATTGGTCCCATGCTCATATCATTCATCATCATCATTTCATGAAAGAAAAGGCACAAAACATGCAATTTGCAACCTCAAAGGACCAAACAGAATGATCACCATCAAATCATTATCAAAACATTTCAATAAATTCCACAAAAATTCAAGTCTCAACAGAACACATTCAATGAATAGCATATCAAATTTCAGCTCATTTGGACACGTGGAAGTAGGGAAATTAAATTCATAAAGTTCAGACAAGTTCAAGCAAGCCAACACAGGGCATCAAAACAATCATCAACTTCCATCAATCATAAAACAGTGACAAAACATGATAAATGAATGGGATCAAAACCACAATGACCTATAATGTGTCTAGAATTCACATGTCAAATTTCACATCCATCCAATTAATGACCAGAATTTCACAAAGCAAATACAAACATGTGTCACAAAAAATCAACAAATGACCAAATAGAAGATAAAATCCCAATCAAATAGGAAATGTCATCAATAAATCCAGAAAAATTCACATGTGTTCTCAACATACATATGCTCAATCATGCAAAAATTTGGCTCAATCCAATGTCCCTAAGCAAGGCAAATAAAATCATGAAATTCACCAAGCATGGTGTGACACAAATTGTCACACCTCTAATCAAAAATTCATATCTCCTCAACCAGGGAAACAAAAATTGCAAACCACATATCAAAATCACCATCAAAGAGTCCAGAACATGCACAAAAAATTTCAAGCATTTCTATGGAAGCATCATCATTTTATGAAGGAAATGGTAAAACATACACATGAAGCATACATCCAAACAATCCCTAGGCATTTTATTTTTTCACACGTGCACAAAAATCATAAAAATCACCATTAAAAACTACACATCACAAGGAGAATAATGCAAAAAACCTCACAAAATTTAGACAAGAAATGAAGTAGATATGGATTTTTGAAGTTCATGCATCAAAATGAAATGGAAATGAGAAAAAGAAAATGAAATAATGAAATGAATTAAACTGAAAATGGCAGTTTTGTAATTCTGAGGAACGCGACCAAAACGCGGTCGTTTCATTTATTTGTTGGCGCCATGCTATTGGCTCGGAAACGCGGTAAACAAAATTTGAAAATGAAACCAAGGCAACGAAGATCAAATGCGCGCTGAAGCAAGTTCTTCATCAAGAACACAACAGAAATTTCCAGAAAATGCTCAAGAACACTTTTCAACCAAAATACACATGCCATACACCAAAATCACCAGCAAACCACGTACATCATGAATACGAAACTAGTTTAACCTAATTCTACCTATGCTGCACGGATCGAGCGAAAAAACAATTGAGCATCAAACTTCCAATCAAGATTTCTCATCTAATTCTCAACCAAAATCAAAACCACAAGCATCATGATAATCTATGTTGAGAGATCTATCTAAGCCACATGATGATTCAAGCAATTAAAGAATTCGAGAATTTACCTTATGGAGATGGCAAATGTTGAATCGCGCTTTTCCAGGTGTAAAATGTGAAAACAGATGAAGCTTGTTGATGTAGGAGTTGAATGACACGAATAGCTCAGCTCAAAACAGCACCAGATGCAAGAATCTTCACTTTGCCATGGATGAATGAGCTTCCAACAGTTGCGAATCTCCACTCCTTTGGCCTTGAATGTGTGAAACAGTTCTTCAATGATGATTGTAGAAGATAGATCCAACAATAACCAGTGCAATTGATGAAGAATTTGATGAGAATTGATGAAAAATGTCAAAAAAGTTTTGGAGAATTTGGAGAGAATTGGAGGGAAATTCTGTTAGATCTTGAGAAATGTGAAAAGTGATTATGATTTCTGTTATAATTAAGCCTTTATACCAATGCTTAATCCACTTTCTAATCACAATTAGCAAAATTGAATGAATTAGTGCTAATGCAATTTTTAAGTGAAATGTCAAAAATGCCTTTTCCAAATTAAGCAATGTAACAGTGCAATGACAGTTCAAGCAAGTCTAAAATGATGTATGTGATATGTTGGAATGAGCTTTTTGTGCCAAAACCATGTATTTTGAAATTTCACCTATTTTCCCACCAATTTTCAAATAATCCACTTGAAAAATGACTTTTTGCCATGATTATTTTTGATGAAATTTGATGATGCATCATGAAAGTTCATGTGAAATGGGGTTTGCTCAAAGAAAGATCATCCCATTTGGCCATTCCATGCGAAAGTTATGCCACTTTGAATTTAGGTATTTTTGGAAAATGATTTGACCATATCTTGCCAACCATACATGAGAAACTCATGTTCTTGGACTTTTTGGAAAGGTGAGAGCAAGATCTACAACTTTCATGTTGAACAAAATTTCATTTGAAGCATTTTTGGACATGTAATTTTGAGGTGAAAAACTTTCCATTTTTGGAAACTTTCAATTACAAGTCACTTTCTATTTTTGGAAAACTTTCCATCTGATTTTATTTTCTTCATTCTTGATGTTTGAAATGCCAAATGAAATTTGTTTCAACATGAATGAAGTGTATCCAACCCTCTCCCACCTCCAAATCCATCAATCCTGGCACAGTTGACCACAGTTGACTTTTCTGACTGATAGATAAATTTGGTTGTGCACTGATCAAGTTGAGCCTCAAACTCCTGATGAAATGGCTCAAGGATGAAACCCTAGCTTCCATAAGCTCAATATAATCACATGATGACCCCCATATCCATTGTAGACCCCATCTTCTTGCCAAGCCCTGATTGGCCCATTGCAAATGATTAGGGTTGACCAGTGGTCAAAACCCTAATCTCAAGGTATCTGATCAATCTCTTGAATCTCTTGAATGATGACAAGACCATCATGATGATGATGTATCATTTCAACCAAGATAAAGCTCAACCCTCCTTGAGAACCAAGAAACCCTAATTGATGCACACACCCTCAGATGATTAGTGATCAATTCAATTAGACCTTAGCTTGCATCTTAACCTCTTTTATCTTCTGATCAAGACTTAGGAGGATGACTTGCTCAATGTAGCCACATGATATGCAATTATGCAATGCCTAATGACCTAAGAAATGCAATGCAATATGTTAAGCTAGTCCCAAGAGGGGAGGGCAAATTTTGAGGTGTTACAATATTCCTCTGATGATTTAATCTGGTTGAGAAGCGATGCGGTCGCTGATCAGCTATCCTGCCTGACACAGGAACCAGAGTGAGAAGTCACGAATAAGAACACCTGTTATGCAAAATGATATGAGTATGATGCTAATGCATATGATGCACATGATATGTTCATTTCTCCGGCATTCAAAGAGCCTAATTCATCTTCAAAAGATGGCAACCCTGCAATACACAACAAGGAAGCACCACAAGATAATGAACACAAGGTGGAACATCAACAACCTCATCTATAGATAAGAGCAACAAGGATCATACAACAAAGTCAACAAAGATCCAAATGATCGGAATACAACAATGAATCCCATCCAACAAGCCTGGAGGTGATTCTCACCATAAGCAACACAGATACAAGCTAAGACAAATGACTTCCCAGAATGAGAGTCTTCAAGTACTGACACTGGTCTATCAACAGGTCACACTCTGAACATTCTGGCAAGGGAGTGAGCTTCTCCTTCAATTGTCTCCTGAGCTCTACAACTTCTCCTCCAAGTTGGCTCTCTGATGCATGTCTCAAGTCAACTTCCTTCTTCAACTTGATATCTTTGTCTCTGAGTTTCTTCTCCAGGTCTCTTATCTTCTTCTGATAACCGGCTTCAACTCTCTGCAACCTCAAACACTCACGGTGTTCTGCATTCAACAAGTTCTCTATCTCTTCATAAGATCTCTTCTTGCTCTTTACTCCACTAGCATCTACACCCTGCAGGTCTCTGAGTTGATGAGTCAGGTTCAACCTATCAGCTTTGGCTTTGTAGAGCTCCATCTGGGTATCTTGTTCCTTCTCCTTCAACCGGAGATTCTCCATCAGGGCTTGCTTGTAGTGCTCAGCAGGTACACTCTCAGCAAGAATCAAAGGTGGTTGCTCTTGCAAAGGCTTTATCCTATCATAGGGCAACAACAAAGTTTCCACTCTCTTCTTGACCCACTCAGTGTAGTCAGGCATAGCAATGGCAAACTTCTTCCCTAGGACAACTCCATCCTTAACACCAATAGACTTCCAAGCTCTTCCCACTCGCTCCAAACTAACGGGGTCACTCCGCTTCTCAGAATACACACTTTCAGCTATCTCAGCATCAAGTGGTCTTTCATTCATCACAAACCCTAACTGGCGAAGAGAAAGAACCGGATTGTAATTGATGCAACCCTTAGTCCCTACAAGTGGTACATTCCGGAACTCTCCACAACTCATAATGACATTCCGCACATCCATCCGGTAAGACTGCCACCTGATATCATACGAGGTAAGAGACATAACCCTCTGAGTCCACTTATGAGTGCTCTGAGCATCCACAAAAGGTCCACTGACTGGCAGAAGAGACAGGAACCATCTGAGCAAAAGTGGGAGACAGCATCTGATAGTTCCACCCTTACCATGCTTATTGTGGATAGCATAGTAAGTGTCAGCTAACAGAGTAGGAACCGGGTTTCCTCCGATGAAGATAGTGACTGCAACGTAATCCACAAAGTTGGGCATACTCGGGAACAAGACAATCCCATAGATCATGATGGCCAACTGAGCATGAAAAGCTTCCCAATTTCCCTTCTCTGCTTCTTCTCTAGCTACTCTCAACAAGAACTTCAAAGGCAACCCTACAACATCCCCATTGGACTTCCAATTATCACTGACTTCTTTGATACCCAAATGAAGAGCTCTGGCAACGACTCTGAAATCAACCTCCTTAGGCACATCCAAGAAAGGAACCTGATACCGGATCGGGACATTCAACAGAATGGAGTACTCCTCAAGAGTAGGCGCCAACTGATAATCCTGAAAGGTGAAGCAACGAAGCTCTGGGTCGTAGAACTGTAGAAGAGTCTGCAACGGCACTGAATCTACCACCATCTTCAACAGTGTCAACAAATCCCCATACTGATCAACATACCCCTTCTGATTACCACTAGTCACAAGGTTGCTCAACTCTACCAGGGACGTCAAAGGCTCACGGTGAAAACTGTAGGAGCAAGTCTTCCGCTTCAACTCTGGGACGGATGCCATCTCTATCAATGAATAGACTCCTGAATGAACCTGAGAAATGATATGCATGCAGAGATTAGCTTTTTCTTTCTCTCTTTTTTTTCAATTTTTTATTGCGTATTTTTTTTGAAAATAAACATGCTATGATGCAAATGATGCAGACAAGACTGGATGGCTGTGCATCTCGGAACACAGGATCACAGCTTCGGCTTGAACTCGGGACCACAAATTCATCTGAAACCCAAAGTCATCTGAGACCCCAAAATTCTGAACCAAGAGTCACCAACAGGATCACAAGTCACCAACAAGTCACCGACAAATCACCAACAAGTCACCAACTGTACCTGTAATAATGATCATTCCCTTCCCACTCACGGGTGTCATCTAGGCCAGGGTAAGGTCGAGAGAAACGCACCATAAATAAACCTTTCATAGAATATCATCATATACACACCCGAAGTATGTAACGATAATACCCCATCAGAGTCTGAACTGCTCGTGATATCAATGTTCCGCTAAGTGGCGCAATACCACCCGCTTCCCATGAATCACTCTATTCCTAGGTATCCTAGATTTCACTCATAGCCTGGGTATTGGGCCTTTTACCTCATGTAACTCCCACCCCCAACAGAGAGACAAACACAGCACAGCCAACACAGATGGATATGAATGAATGCAAACATAAATGCAAACATAAATAAATGAATGCAATAAATGAAACAGCAAAAGCAACCAAACCTTATCCTAGAGAGCGCTAGGAGAGACTCGCTTAGGGAAGATGGACCAGCAAGAGGTCAACTTCTCTATAAATCCCCAGCAGAGTCGCCAGCTGTCGCATTACGCGAAAAAACCGGCGGGAAAACGAAACAACAGAGCCGCCACCGTGCGTTATTTATCCCAAAGGAGGGAAAGGAAACGCTCGAAGTAAACCTGGAAAAGACATGGTCTCGCGACCAGAGAGAGATGGGATCGGGAGTCGGTTATGCGAAGGGAAGGTATTAGCACCCCTACGCATCCGTCGTACTCGACGGGATCCACGCTCAAAAGAAAGGATAAAGGTTGCTAAAAACTGCTCAAACATCACACACTGGCTGAAAGAGACACAGAAAGACAAAAGAAACTAACTCGGCAGGATATCGCATCCTGGGCCTACGTAGTCTGTCAGGCACAGACATCAGAGTCGACGTAGTTCGGGACAGGGGGAAACGTGCTCGCTAGGATGTCGCATCCTATGCATACGTATCTTCTTTAATGGGAGAAGAATCAGAGCACTCGTAGCTCGGCTAACGCACGCCAAACAAAACCCATACAGGAAACCGACTGCCAATCGCTGGACTTACGTCAGACTCCACACAAACAGGCAAACATGGAAACCGAATGCCAATCGCTGGACTTACATCAGACTCCGAACCAACAAACACACACAGGAAACCAACTGCCAATCGCTGGACTTACGTCAGACTCCAACAAGCAAACAAGACACAGGAAACCAACTGCCAATTGCTGGACTTACGTCAGACTCCAACACACACAAAGGGTTTGAAAAAAGAAAAAGGGCGCCCGGAGAGATCAGCTCATCTCCTGCCTACGTACCTCATCTGGTATGAGGATCAGGGCGACGTAGTTCCCCTACGCAGGGAAAAAGGACTAGCCTAACCAGATACAAAGGGAGACACAAACTACTAGGGAGACTACGACTCGAGCCTAGAAGTTGTCATGCATACGATCCCTAAGTTAAGGTTTCTATCTAACTTGCACAGGGAGAAAGCTATCCTAAACAGCACAGGCAAAGACAAACATTCACACAATTAGCACACACTATATACAAATAAAGTGGGCTCACACAAGGCTAGGCTGTGAAACACAAGCCAACTGGAATCGGGTGTAGTTAGCTCTTAACCCTAACATTGAGAGTTAGGATGAAGTAGATGAAATGGGAAGTGAGGGTAAGACCTCACAGCTCTTATCCCTGGCCTGGGAGAGCTTCAGACAAATGAAAGTGTGGGAGTTAAGAAAGTTGGAACTCTTCTCCACATATGACTGACACAACAAAGATCTTGGGGTTAATATCCACAATGCATCAACACAAGGTGTGTGAGCAAAGTGGATGACACACTGAATAGCAGGAGATGGATTGCACATCTCTTTCATCTGCCAATTGCCTCATAGAGGTCTTTTCCTGCTTGGCACAAAAGTAAACAAACACAAGCATTGCCTCTTAAGGAGGGCTTCAGACAGGTGCCTGCCCAAGTAACAGGACAGGTCTTCCAGACTACATGAAGTCAGAGAGTTATACCTCAAATGGTTAAGCAACCAAGCAAAAGCAAAAGCAAGTTCAAAAGAACTTAAGCAACTTATGTACCTGAAAAAAATCTAACCCAATCAGTATACAAGTCAAAAAGTCAAACAGACAACCAACAGTCAACAGTACACAGTCAAACAAGCAATACAACAATGTATAAGGCACAAGCTCAAACTCAAATGAGCTAACATCAACCTACAAAACAAATCAAGGTTATTCAACATCAACCACTTAATCAACTCAAGAGAGTGAATCAATCCCATCATAGCAATGTGCTTCTTAACCTGAAATCAAAGCTCAACTGTGAGTCACAAACCACTAGGGCAAGGCCTAGGGTCAAAGAGGGAGAAAAAATCCAAAACAGAACATGAAATTCAACATGAATCAACCTCAATCAATTAAGAACACACTCCAAAAGGTCCCATATCATTATCATTCACCAAATTCATTTTATGAACCAAGTATGGCAAGGTATGCAAGTTGCAACCACATTGTGACAACAGAATGAACAAATGCACATTAATTCAAAAATGATTCAATTAATCTCAATAAAATTCATGGGTAAATAGAACATAAAACATGATCATCAAACAAAAAATTAGGGCAATTGGGCAAAATTAGGCATGATAATCAAATTGCATAAGTTAAGGCAAGCACAATCAAGCACAAAGGTGACACAACTTGGCACACCAACTTAGCACAAGCCTAAAACAGGAATGGTAATTGGTAAAAACCTCAAACCAAAGCCAAAACAACATTCAACACTGTAAGACCCCAATTTTGGCCCTAAGATCCCTCATGGCCCATATCATCTCATATCATAGCCTCAAGGATCATTGCATGCCTTTGCTTCCCTCCTAGTGGGTAGGTTGCCTTGTGTGTATGGTTCTTGATCACCAAGCATGTTTTGCATTTGTATATTATTGCTTTTCATATGTTTATCATCCAAAAAGTACAAAAATATTGTCAGTCTAACCTTGTTGCTTGCAGTTGAAGCAATTATCAGCAATTAGGTCAAAGACAGTCAACAGTCAGTCAAAGCAATGGATGATGGCCATTCTTGCAGAATTTGGGCACCATGACCAATAATCAAGAGTTCACACAACTTGGGACATCATTGGAAATCAAGGTCTCAAGGAATTAGGGTTTGGAATTCATCAGAAGTGGTTCAATCATGCAAAACCCTAGAAAAGTCAACAGAAAATCAAACTTGGTCAACTGGCCATTTAATCAGTGATTTGGTGGATGGAATTGATTTGAAGGAGTTTATTCATGTCTATACAAGCCTCATATGTCATGTCCAACCTCATCATGGAAGAATTTGAAGTCAAACAGAAATTTCCCAAAATGGAAACTGGGCCTGTAACTGAAACCTGCCAAAAATGGAAACTTCTTGATCCTCAACTTACATCATGATACAAGCTTCAAATGAATTTTTGCCCAACATGAAAGTTGAAGATCTTGTTCTCCCATTTCCAAAAAGTCCTAGAACTCTCAATTCCCATGTGTGGTTGGCAAGTTATGATCGAATCGATTTCAGAAAATCTTGAACTTCAAAAGGCCATATCTCCCAAACCGTTTGGCCAATTTTGGTGGGGTTTTTCCTACAAGTCACATTTGATCCCCTCTTTCCAAAAATATAAATTTCATGAGCCAAAACTTCACCAATCAAAATGGCATTTTTTGACTTTTCTCATTTAAATGCAAGTTTGACCAATGTTTGACTTTTTGATATAAACCTCTTTCTACCATTTGGCCAATTGGAGCAGCTCAGAAATATCATTTTAAGTGTGTTTGCAAGCTCAAATTATGCAGTACTTGCACCCATCATGAGGCCATTGCTTGGTTGCTTGAATTGTAAGGAAAGTACAATTACACCATGCCATCCATACTTGCATTTTAGCCATGCCTTGTACTCATCAAAACAGAGTTTTTAGAGGCCATTCTCTGTCATTTAGAGCCTCATCTTGCAGCCTAAACCAACAACAATAGAAGGCCATGCTTAGTTGCTAAAAATTGGGCAAAAGTACATGTTGTCACCATGCTTCCACAACCATGCTTGTACCACAACATAGCAGCAATGGTGCAGCATTTTTTCTGTCATTGTTTGGATACACTACTAGCAGCAAAACCAACAGAAATTGAGGGAGGCTGAAAAAACACTTTGGCCTTTCTTTTTCCAAAAAGAGCTGTCAAACATCCAACAGTATGAGCCTTGCCATGCTTGGTACTGCTCATAGCAGACCAAGGCCATAATTTGCTGTCACTGGTAGCAGCAATTGGAGCATCACAAAAAAACCATTTTGGCCAAGATGGGAAGAAAAAACTGTCAAAGCAGCATACCACAAAGAACCTTCACTCATTTTTCCAACCAAAACCCTTACTCGCATTTCCTATTTTTTTTTTCTATCATCACACTATACATCCTGCAGATTCCAACTTTGTTGAAAATGGAGAAAAGAAACAAAAAGGCCTGGCATCCATTCAAAAACAAGCTGCCACAAACCAACATAACACTGCAGCAGAAAATCATCTACCTTGCTTTTGACACTTGCAACTTCCAATAAAGATTTCAAAAACCTTATTTCCTGTCATGAAGAATTAGGGAACCACACAAGCCACAAACCATTTTGGCCCAAGCAGTGAAAACACCCTGCACACATCATTCATTCAAAAGGTCATTCACTTACTTTGGCAATTTTCTGTAAAAAGGCTGTCAAGAGACAAGGATGGCACAATACCAAGTACCATTTTCCTCACCACTTCCTGTCATGAAAATGAACTAGCTGCAACCAACACACCCATAGATGGCTTGGCATTTTCCAATTCTTTCTGTCAAAAAACCCCTGAGGAACCAAACCTGGTTTTGGCTTAACACCATGTCTTCCTCACTTTTTGGCATGGCATTAGCAGCAGTTTCTAAAACTGCATAACAGTACTCTCCCAACCCTGACCCTGCTCTTTTGCATTTGACCTTCCCTGACCAAAACACAATGGCTTCAAACATGACAGCCACATAGCAAACCATTGATCACTCATCCTAAAACTACCTCACCCTGCTATCTGCATCTCACTTTTTCTGTCAAAAACACAACAAACCAAGCCTGGCAGAAAAAAAGGAACCAACAGAAGCAGCCATTTGACAGCAGAAAAAAGCCATGGCTCACTCACCCTAAAAACTGCATTCACCTTGTTTTAGCATTTTCTGCTCAAAATCTCCAAAGGCCTCGATCAACTCTTTCTTCTCTCATGCTTTAGCCATCTTTGTGAGCTCATTTGAACTATCAAACCCTTGCTGTAACTGTATCTTCCTGCCCTGTTTTCTTCAAGTCACAACAATGGTGAAATCGAGATTTGGGAGTTTCAAGCAAGTGTGAGCTGGTTTTCTTCAAGCATTCAACATTGCCAAGCATAAGAGCCACCTGTTTCAGCACAACAACCTCAAAACACCACTGCTTCCTCCATTTCTTCATAACCAAGTACTTTAGTTGCTTAAGTTCCTTGAACTTGCTTTGCTTTGCTATTTAGCAATTGCTTTTGAGGTATAAACCCTTCTTCTTCATGTAGTCTGGAGACCCGGTCTGTTATTTGACCGGGCAAACTGTCTGAAGTCCTCCTTAAGAGGCAATGCCTGTGTGTGTTTAAAATTGTCCCAAGCAGGAAAAGTCCTTCAAGTAAGGCAATTGGTAGATCAAAGGGATAAGCAACCTATCCCCTACTATTCAGTGAGTCCTCTCTTTGCTCCCATTACATGGTTGAAGCATTGAGATAAAAACCCAAGATCTAATCGAGTCAATAATGGGGAAAGAGTTCCATCTTTCTGAACTCCCCCACTTTCTATTATTTGATGCTCTCTCAGACCTGAGATAGAAGCAATGAGGCACACCCCTCATCTCCTTTTCATCTGCTTCACCTTAGCCTCTCAATGGCAAGGTTAAGAGCGACCTTTACCTATCACAGTGGACTTTCATAGTCAAACCCTCTTGTGTGAGCCCCCCCTTGTTTGGCTATAGAGTGTGCTGTTTGATATTGATTGATTGATTGATTGCCTCATATACACATGTTTGCTTTCATGCTTTGTGCACTCATCATCATTAATTGCTCATCAATGCATAATCATCTCATTTGTCTTTGTGACATTATCATTGCTGTTTACCCATTCAGGACAATTGTAAGACCATCCATTGGCCATTGCTCCTATGATATGGAAGTGAGTATAAGACCATCACCTTGGCCACTCATCTTATCTTTGCCTGATGCATTTACTTGATTGTATGTGAGGAAGCAACTGTAAGTCCCTGCAAGTTGGCATTTGCTCTCCTATGATCACATGTTGTTTTGTTTGTTTGTATGTGAGGATACAACTGTAAGTCCCTGCAAGTTGGCATTTGTTTCCTAGGATCATACTGTGTATGTGAGAGTAAGCCCAGACAGATTGGCATCTAACATCCATGTTTTGCTTTTGTTTGTTTATGTGAGGATGCAATTGTAAGTCCCTGCAAGTTGGCATTTGCTTTCCTATGATCATATGTTGGATATTGGTATAAGTCCAGACAGATTGGCATCCGGTATCCAAGTTTCATTTTGTTTTAGGAGATTAGTATAAGTCCATTGAGTGGCCTCTGATATCCAGTTTTGTTTTAGGAGATTGGTGTAAATCCATCTAGTGGTATCCGGTATCCGCTTTTGTTTGTGAGATTGGAGTAAGACCATTGAATGGCATCCGGTATCATTTGTTTGCTTACATTATTATTATTCATTACCTATTCCAAAGGACACACTTGAATCATCTTCTATATGATTTCAAGAAGTGAACCTTCTAAGAAGTTTTACAATCCCATCCTCATCCATTCATCATCCATTATGTCCTAAACCTTTTCACACAATATCTTTCAAACTTGACATAAGTGTTGTGCAAATATCTTCATGTTTTCCAAACTAAAAACCTGGACCCAAGTCCTTGACTTTTTCAAACTCCATTTTCATAATACTTCTTTCAAATCAATCTTAATCATACTTTGACTTCACTTTCATAATCACAATCAATTAACTTCACTCATTCACTTGTTTTGGCTTTGTCCATTGTTAATCTTTTCATGCATTAGCCATAGGTTTCAATTATCATTGCGGTTGATGTAAATCTTGCCTATCCTTAGTGAGTCGACAGTAAGACTTCCGTACTAAAAACAGGGTTAACCCCTCCAGTACGTCGAAGCTATCCTCGCATGGTGGATGTTGGTTTTGGTCGAGTTTTCTCCCATTGATAATGAAAAGCCTCAGTGCTATTGTTTAAAATTGAATCCATCAACCTTTCTGAAATCTTTTAGCCGAACTACGGCGTTTTGATCCTTACCTTTGATGGAAGGTACGTAGGCAGCGGGTTCATCCGTTCAAACCCAATAAAAATTGTATATTCTTTTCTCATCATCCCAATCATGTTTGCACAATGTTTATGTCATAACAAAAAACAATTTAGTACAACAAGTGTGAAAAGGGCTCCCTAGGAGTACCTAGGACGTAGTGGGTGCCTAACACCTTCCCATTGCGTAATTTACCCCTTACCCAGACTCTCTGATCTTTTATTAGTTTTCTACGTGTAAAACTTCTTAGGCTTTTGTTCGCTTTTTAGCCAGTCCTTAGGATAAATAAAAGTGCGGTGGCGACTCGAAAATCATTGTATGCTTTGCTTATGGTTTAATCGATAAATCATATAGCGACGAATACACCGCTACAGAAAAGTGGCGACTCTGCTGGGGAAACTATCGATCCTTGGTGGTATTGCCTACTTTTCACCCTTGTTGTGCTATATTATTATCTGTTATTTGACATATTTTTGTACAATTTGGGATAACTGTATTGATTGTAATGTTTGAATTGCTTGATATACAATTGCTGTTTGCTTTGGTGATCTGTGAGATGAGTTCTATACCCGAACTCGAGTGCACTCTAGGATAGGAGAATGGCATAGTCTTGTTGACTGGTGTGGAGTATTCCTTAGCCAGTTGACTTGCGAGTCCATTCACTTGGTGGAGGTCATGTTGAACTAATAATGTCACACAAGTTATTTGTGGTTAGGCATTATTCTTTCAATCATGTGCCGCAGAAGCCAAGGACCTTAGTTTACCAAACCCATCTTGGCCTATTTTTAGGACCGTAGTGCGGAGGTCGTTCAGATGTCAGTTCTGATACGATTGTTACGCGATACTACACTCATAAGAGTTTCTCTTGAGAATATTCTTGGAATACGAGTATTCGTTCCTCCGATAATATTCGAAAGATGGAACGATGACTATGGGAACCTCTGATAGAACATGTCTGGCAGGTTTAAACCCTAGTACACTCCCTTTGGGTGGTTCTTAACCGAGACTCCATGATCGTGACTCTCAACAAACCCGTGATTCGTGGTTGAGTCGTTCAAACATTGTTAATATCAATGGATCCCGGATCAGGTGTAAAACCTAAAATCCACCAAAGCGGCTGGTTGATATTAAGAATGTCTGAACCGGTTCATGTACCGTTAATATCAATGGAACTTGGGTGTCGATAAGGTGAAAACCTAAATCCACCAAAATGGATGATTGATATTAGGGATACATAGAGCTTTCCCACGACCTTTGTTTGGTGTGCTTTGCTTGATCCTTGAGTGTGTTTGTTGCATTCATGCATTCACGCATTCATCCGCATTCGTGTCATCACAAAAAGAAGATTTTCAAGGAACTTAAAAAGGGTTTATTTGCAAAATTTTCAGACATGGAAAGACCGAAGAGGCATACAAAGAAGTACAGCTTTAGACAGCCCGATGTAAAAGAGTTAAGGAATCTGACATCGTATGTACTAGATCCCTTGGGTTTCAAAGCTCGCTATGGGAAGCTTCTACCACTGCTCACCACTCAGGTTGACGAAGGGTTGATGAGTACTCTGGCTCAGTTCTACGATCCGTTGCATCACTGCTTCTTATTTCCGGACTTCCAGCTATTGCCAACCTTGGAGGAGTATTCTCGTCTCATTGGGATTCCAATTCTGGATCAAGTGTCGTTCAGTGGCTTAGAGGATATTCCATCTGCTCGAGAGATTGCTAGCTTGTTGCATATAGATGAAGATCTGATTAGAGCTAACCTGACTACCAAAGGCGGAATTCAGGGTTTTCCTTCCGAGTTCCTCATTGCCCAAGCTACCTTTTATGGGAAGGCCATGAGTGAGGATGCCTTTGAGGCTCTCTTTGTATTACTCATCTATGGATTGGTGCTATTTCCCAACTTCGACAAGTTCGTGGACATGAACGCCATTAGGATCTTCTCGGTTCTTAATCCAGTTCCGACTTTGTTGGGTGATACATATGTCTCCTTGCACCTGAGGAATATGAAGAATGGAGGAGTCATTGTCTGCTGTTTACCCCTGCTGTACAAGTGGTTTATTTCGCACTTGCCGCAGACAGTTGCTTTCAAGGAGAACAAGGGATGTCTACGGTGGTCTCAGAGACTCATGTCTCTCACCAATGATGATATCACTTGGTATGATCGCGTGTACGATACCGTCCAGATCATCGACTATTGTGGTGAATTCCCTAATGTGCCCCTTCTTGGTACATGTGGTGGGATTACCTACAATCCTATACTTGCACGTCGCCAGCTTGGGTTCCCCCTAAAGGATAAACCTAATAGCATTCTGTTAGAAGGTGTGTTCTTTCAGGAGGGTAAAGATCCCCAAGGCCTGAAAGCCAGATTTGTCCGTGCATGGCGCAGTGTTCACAAGAAGAGTAGGAATGAGTTGGGCCCAAAGAACTGCATTGCTTTGGAGCCATACACCTCTTGGGTCAGACAGAGGGCTGCTACCTACTTGATGCCGTATGATTATCCAAGACCTACACCGTTGGATGTGGCTGGGCCTTCAACCCTCCCTACCCAACGTGTAGAGGAGTTGAGAGAAGAAGACCTTTCGCGTGCTTGGATCCGTGAGAGGGAGGAATTGCTGCAGCAGCTCAAGGAGAAGGACGCTATGATTGAATTCCTCGAGCACCGAGTGATCGATGATCCGAACGACGCTTGGACTTCTCTGCTTCCTCAGTCTTCCAAATTCTGGAAGAGGAGGTATGATCGACTTGCAAAGGAGAAAGCTGACATGGAAGCGGCCTATGAGAGAGAGATCAAGAAGTTGTGCACTTCTCGTCTTCCAGCATCCCGAGCTTTTAGGGATCCATAGGATGTCATTTACCTTTTCTCTTTGTAATTTAAAATGCTGTACTTTTTGTCTTGATGTATTGAATGAAATATTTTCCATGAGGAATCAAAAATGCTTAAATTAATCAAAATATTGCAAAAATACCCTAAGGGTTCCTTGAAAACAAAGCATTTGCACAAGCATTTCATGCATCATTCTTGCATAAACAGGTACCCTTTGTTTCTGGTCTTCTTGTCCTAACCTCTGTTCTTCATTTATTTTGAAGACAAGCTGATTCACCGGTATTATACACGAGTCAACTCTGCAAGAATCATGGAGCAGTTGGAACAAGAGAACAGAGAATTGAAGGAAGAGGTCGCCAGACTTGGCGCTTTGATGGAGCAACTCCTTGCCGCTCAGAATCAACCTGCTCCGACGCCTGCAACTCCTGCTCAGAGGACAGTCATTTCAGAGGTAGCTACTTCTACAGTGCCAGTCAGCACCCACGCGCCCAATGCCATGCCGCCCGGGTTTCCTTGGGGCATGCCCCCAGGTTTTATGCCAGATATTCCTGCGCCAACCTTCGCTCAAATGCCGGCGTCTAGCTCGGTCCCTATCGCCGCTCCTCCTGTCGTGCATACCATGCCAAGGGTAGACGACATCATCTATCACTCCGAGCCATCTGAGGGCGCAGACGTTCATGAAAAGATGGATGCCATGAACGATCAATTCCTTGAGCTGAGAAAGGAATTGAGGACTCTTCGAGGCAAAGACCTATTCGGCAAGTCTGCAGCCGAACTCTGCCTAGTTCCCGGTGTCAAGATACCGATCAAATTCAAGGTCCCGGACTTTGAAAAATACAAAGGGAACACCTGTCCGCTTGCTCACCTGGTCATGTACGCCAGGAAGATGTCAACACAGACTGATAATGATCAACTCCTGATTCATTATTTCCAAGACAGTCTATCTGGTGCCGCGCTCAGATGGTACATGAGCTTGGACAGCGCCAACATCAGATCTTTCAATGACCTTGGCGAAGCTTTCGTCAAGCAATATAAGTACAACGTCGATATGGCGCCTGACCGAGATCAACTCAGGTCCATGTCCCAGAAGGACAAGGAATCGTTCAAGGAGTACGCCCAGAGATGGCGAGAGCTGGCAGCTCAAATCACTCCACCGCTGGAAGAGAAGGAAATGACCAAGATCTTTCTGAAGACTCTTGGCTCATTTTATTATGAGCGGATGGTAGCAAGCGCTCCCTCTGATTTCACCGAGATGGTGAACATGGGGATGCGTCTCGAAGAAGGTGTCCGTGAAGGACGGTTGGCTAAGGATGATAGCTCTTCCTCTAAACGATATGGGGCATTTAAGAGGAAAGAAGGTGAAGCACATGCCGTTCAATCTCAGCCCAAACACAGAAGACCCTCTGTTCAGAGGAATCCTGCACGACATGTCAGTCATCAGCACCAGGTGGCTCACGTAGCACCTGTTTTCAAGGACAATACTCCTCAACATCAGCAATATCAACATCAACAGTATCAGCATCAGCAACAATATCAACAACCGCAGTACCAACAACAACAATCTCGTCCACAGCAACAGGCTTACCAGCCTCGTGGGAGTACGAGTAATCAGGCAAACATGGGTTACGAAAGGAAGAAGATCAGTTTTGATCCGATTCCTATGTCGTATGCGGAGTTATATCCCTCTCTAATAGAGCGGAAGTTGGTTTCTCCGAGAGATCCTCCGGCTATACCGGTCAACCCTCAGTGGTGGTATAAGCCTGACCTACACTGTGTCTATCATTCTGGTGCTCCGGGCCATGATATAGAATTGCTTCCAGCTGAAGACTAAGGTGCAAGACCTTATGAGAAGTGGAATCCTGAGTTTTGAGGACTCAAGCCCGAACGTCACCAAGAACCCATTGCCTGCGCATGGGAAATCTGTCAACATGATTCAAGGATGCCTTGGGAAGTACAAGGTCAAGTATGTCAGCCACATCAGGCAGTCGTTGGTTGATTTACATAAGATGCTGTGTCAGTACAGTTATTTGGAGCATAACCACGACAAGTGCCGCGTTGTTCGGTTAATCGTCTGGGTTGCGATCAAGTACGCAGAGAACTTCAGAAGTTGTTGAATGAAGGTACCATTGAGATTCTGCAGAATCGCAATGTTGATGAAGTCGAACCTGAAGTGAACGTCATATCACCAGTGTTCAAGCTGCCCGAGCCAGTTGTTATCCGCTATAATAGCAACAAGCCGAAGGCTTCCCCTTCCTTGGTCATTAAACCAGCTGGCCCTGTGCCCTATTCATCTGACAAAGCTGTACCCTTCAGATACAATCCTGTTGCTGTCCAGGATGGGGTCGAAGTGCCTTTGCCTTCAACTTCCGTAACCAATATTGCTGATGTCAGTGGGTTGACCCGGAGTGGTCGTGTGTTTTCCGCACCTGCTAAAGCCCCTGTTGCTTCTGAATCCGTTGAGCGCCCTGTGGGGACCGCTGTGAATGTTCAGAATCCGGCACTTGATGTTGCCCAGCCTTCCTCCTCTGTACAAAAGACTCCTGTTTCTTCAGGTGGCCCGAGTGGCATTGTTGATGAAGAGTCTGATGAGATGCTGAAGCTCATCAGAAAGAGTGAGTACAACATTGTAGACCAGCTTCTACACACGCCCTCCAAGATTTCTATTCTTTCTCTACTGCTGAATTCAGAACCCCATAGGGAATCTCTGCAGAAGGTCTTGGACCTGGCATATGTTGATCACGACGTCACCCTGGAACAATTTGATAGCATTGTTGCAAACATCACCGCTTGCAACACTTTGAGCTTTTGTGACGCTGATCTCCCCGAGGAGGGAAGAGACCACAACATGGCTTTACACATATCCATGAATTGCAAATCTGATGCAATGTCCAATGTGTTGGTGGACACTGGATCTTCTCTTAATGTGTTGCCAAAATCCACACTCTCTCGACTATCATATCAAGGTCCTCCTATGAGGCAGAGTGGGGTTGTTGTGAAGGCGTTTGATGGGTCGCGCAAGACCGTGATTGGGGAAGTTGATCTCCCTATCAAGATAGGACCAAGTGATTTCCAAGTCACTTTCCAAGTAATGGATATCCACCCATCTTACAGCTGTCTCTTAGGCAGACCATGGATTCACGAGGCTGGCGCCGTGACATCCACCCTACACCAGAAGCTGAAATTTGTGAAGAACAAGAAATTGGTTGTAGTAGGGGGAGAAAAGGCTCTCCTGGTTAGCCATCTGTCTTCTTTCTCGTACATTGACGCAGAGGATGAAGTTGGAACTCAGTTCCAAGCTTTATCTATTGATGAACCAATCGAGAAGAAGTCTCCTTCATTCACTTCCTACCGTGATGCTAAGCTGGCCATTGAATGTGGTGCAGTTGCTGGTTTGGGGAAGGTGATTGAACTTGAAGACAACAAATCCCGGGCTGGCATTGGCTATGGTTCTGGGGCATGCAATGAGCAAGGTCTGTTCAAGAGTGGAGGGTTCATTCACGCCAATCAACCTGAAGAAGAGGAAGCTGCTGCCATCATTGAAGAGGAAGCAGAGGACATGAACAATTTTGTTATTCCTGGTGGTGTCTGCCACAATTGGGTCGCTGTAGATGTTCCTACAGTCATCCATAGATCAGAGTAAATTGTTCATTTTGTTTAAAACCTTCTCCCATGCCAAAAGGAGAAGTGATGACATTGTTGGCAGCATTTAATACAATGATGTTTTCATTCAATTAATGCATTGTTTAACATTTGTTTTTCCTTTGTTTTCACTTTTTGCTTTTCTGCATGAAATCAGTGATCACAAAAAAAACCCTGAAAAACAAAAACAACATTTTTCATTTGCATAATGGTTTGCTTGTTTAAATGCTGAAGTTTTTTCCTTAACCAAAATCATTATGCAGATTGATCCTAAAACCCATTGAACATAATGATCCAACGCCATCTCCCAATTTTGAATTCCCTGTATTTGAGGCAGAAGAAGATGACGTTGAGGGGATTCCTGATGAGATTACCCGTCTCTTGAGCACGAAGAGAAGATCATTCAGCCACATCTCGAAGACTTGGAAACAGTCAACTTGGGGTCTGAGGATTGTGTTCGTCTGGTGAAGATCGGGGCACTTCTCGAAGGGTCTGTCAAGGAAGATTTGATCAGTTTGCTACGAGAATATTCAGATATCTTTGCTTGGTCCTATGAAGACATGCCGGGTTTAGATACAGATATTGTGCAACATTTCCTGCCTTTGAAGCCTGAGTGCGTGCCTGTGAAGCAGAAGCTCAGAAGAACTCATCCAGATATGGCAGTGAAGATCAAAGAGGAAGTTCAGAAGCAAATTGATGCGGGGTTTCTGGTGACTTCGACATATCCTCAATGGGTGGCCAATATTGTGCCTGTTCCTAAGAAGGATGGAAAAGTCCGTATGTGCGTTGACTACAGAGATTTGAATAAAGCTAGCCCAAAAGATGATTTTCCTCTACCACACATCGACATGTTGGTAGACAACACAGCCAAATTCAAAGTCTTTTCCTTTATGGACGGATTTTCCGGTTATAATCAAATTAAGATGGCACCAGAGGATATGGAGAAGACAACATTCATCACACCTTGGGGAACATTCTGTTATCGAGTGATGCCCTTCGGTTTGAAGAACGCCGGAGCCACGTATCAACGAGCTATGACTACCTTGTTTCATGACATGATGC
This sequence comes from Lathyrus oleraceus, assembly GCF_024323335.1. Classification (NCBI taxonomy): domain Eukaryota; kingdom Viridiplantae; phylum Streptophyta; class Magnoliopsida; order Fabales; family Fabaceae; genus Lathyrus; species Lathyrus oleraceus. The sequence continues at coordinate 350,483,922 of NC_066584.1, read as the reverse complement.
ACAAGGAGATCGAAGTCTATGTTGATGATATGATCGCTAAGTCCCGAACGGAAGTTGAGCATGTTGAGCATTTGTTGAAGCTTTTTCAGCGTTTGAGAAAGTTCAAACTTCGCCTGAATCCGAACAAATGTACATTTGGAGTCCGTTCCGGCAAATTGTTGGGTTTTATGGTAAGCGAAAGAGGTATTGAGGTTGATCCTGCAAAGGTCAAAGCAATACAAGAGATGCCTGCACCCAAAACTGAGAAGCAAGTCCGAGGTTTTCTTGGCCGCTTGAACTACATTTCCAGATTTATATCCCACATGACTGCCACATGTGCGCCGATATTCAAGCTCCTCCGGAAAGATCAGTCTCATGATTGGACCGAGGATTGCCAGAAAGCTTTCGACAGTATCAAAGATTATCTGTCTGAACCTCCGATTTTGTCTCCGCCTGTGGAAGGAAGACCTCTGATCATGTACTTAACAGTTCTTGAAGACTCGATGGGTTGTGTACTCGGTCAACAAGACGAATCAGGGAAGAAGGAGTTTGCTATATACTACCTCAGTAAGAAGTTTACTGATTGTGAGTCTCGATACTCTACACTTGAGAAGACGTGCTGTGCTTTAGCTTGGGCTGCTAAGCGTTTGCGCCAGTACATGATAAATCATACAACTTGGTTGATATCCAGAATGGACCCAATTAAGTATATCTTCGAGAAGCCTGCTTTAACTGGGAGGATTGCCCGTTGGCAGATGTTGTTGTCTGAGTATGATATTGAGTATCGAGCTCAGAAAGCTATCAAAGGTAGTATCTTGGCTGACCATCTAGCGCACCAGCCGATTGAAGATCATCAGTCTGTTCAGTATGACTTCCCTGACGAGGAAATTCTGTATTTGAAGATGAAAGATTGCGATGAGCCTACACTTGATGAAGGTCCAGAACCTGGTTCCAGATGGACGATGGTGTTTGATGGCGCTGTTAATCAATATGGAAATGGAATTGGGGCAGTGATTATCACTCCTCAAGGTTCACACATTCCGTTTACAGCAAGGCTAACTTTCAAATGCACGAACAACATGGCGGAGTATGAAGCCTGTATAATGGGACTTGAAGAATGCATTGATTTGAGAATCAAGTATCTTGATGTCTATGGTGATTCGGCCCTAGTTATCAATCAGATCAAGGGTGAATGGGAGACGAACCAGCCAAGTCTCATTCCGTACAGAGATTACGCAAGGAGAATTTCAACATTCTTTACAGAAGTTGAATTTTATCACATTCCTCGAGAGGACAATCGGATGGCGGATGCTCTTGCAACGCTTGCTTCCATGATAGTGGTCAGACGGTGGAATGATGTCCCCAATATTACTGTGATGCGCTTGGACAGACCAGCTCACATATTTGCAATCGAAGAAGTGAAAGATGACAAGCCTTGGTATTTTGATATCAAAAATTTCCTCCAGAACCAGGTCTACCCGCCTGGGGCATCTGTGAAAGATAGGAAAACTTTGAGAAGGTTGTCAGGCAGTTTCTACCTCAGTGGTGAAGTGCTGTATAAGAGGAATTTCGATATGGTTTTGCTCAGATGCGTGGATAGACACGAAGCAAACCTATTGATGACTGAGGTCCATGAGGGTTCATTTGGTACTCATTCCAATGGACATGCCATGGCTAAGAAAATGTTGAGAGCGGGCTATTATTGGCTGACAATGGAGTCTGACTGTTGCAAGTATGTGAAGAAATGTCACAAGTGTCAAATTTATGCGGATAAGATTCATATTCCTCCGACACTCCTGAATGTGATTTCATCACCATGGCCTTTCTCTATGTGGGGAATCGACATGATCGGCATGATTGAGCCGAAAGCATCCAACGGGCATCGGTTTATTCTCGTAGCGATTGATTACTTCACCAAATGGGTTGAAGCCGCTTCATACGCGAATGTAACCAGACAGGTGGTTGTGAAGTTTATCAAGAACCAGCTGATTTGCCGTTATGGTGTGCCAGAGAGGATCATTACTGATAATGGATCCAATCTGAACAATAAGATGATGGATGAGTTGTGCGCTGAATTCAAGATTGCACACCATAACTCCTCTCCTTACAGACCTAAGATGAATGGGGCTGTTGAAGCTGCTAACAAGAATATCAAGAGGATCATCCAGAAGATGACTGTCACGTACAAAGATTGGCATGAGATGCTGCCATTTGCTTTGCATGGATACCGTACGTCTGTACGCACTTCAACAGGGGCAACCCTTTTTCTCTTGTTTATGGCATGGAAGCCGTTCTCCCAGTAGAGGTGGAGATCCCATCAATGCGAGTCTTGATGGAAGCCAAGTTGACTGATGCTGAATGGATTCAGAGTCGTTATGACCAGTTGAATTTGATCGAAGAGAAGCGATTAACTGCCATGTGTCATGGTCAGTTATATCAGCAGAGAATGAAGAAAGCATTCGATAAGAAGGTCAAGCCTCGTGTGTTCCGAGAAGGTGACCTCGTGCTCAAGAAAGTTTTGTCTTTCGCGCCCGATTCCAGGGGCAAGTGGACTCCAAACTACGAGGGTCCATATGTTGTTAAGAGAGCCTTTTCAGGCGGTGCTTTAATGCTTACAACAATGGATGGGGAGGATTTCACTCGTCCTGTGAATTCAGATGCAGTCAAGAGATACTTTGCCTAAAGAAAAAAAAGTATATGCAAATGAAAAAAAACAGAATAGCTCGCTAAGTTGAAAACCCGAAAGGGCGGCTTAGGCAAAAATGAGCGTCTCGGTGGAGAACCCGCAAGGGTAATCCAGGCAAAAATTAGAGACCTGAAAAAAGAGAATATTTGCATCCCGCTAGATTGAGTACCTCACCCTGGGGCAATCTAGGCAAAAATTAGGGATTTGGCAAATAACTGCATCCTGACAAGATTTTCTGGTTCATCAGTCGTCATTTCGTCAGAAGATTCTCGATTCATCGTCAACCGAAGCTTCGGATACATCGAGATTCAAATTGGTAGAGAGAGGATCATTATGTTCAATGTAGCCCTCTTCCAATATATATCACTGATTTCAAATTTGTACAGATCTATGGAGTCTTGCCATTTGCAGACTACCATTCTATCAAATCAATTTGAGCTTTTTATCCAATTATTTGCACTCCTATTTGTTTCAATTCAACAAATGTTTTGCATGTTTTAAATTGATAAAATATCATTGTTTTAAACAAATCAAAAATTTTCAAAAAAAAATTGTTTTAAACAAAGTGAACATTCACAAGATTGAAAGGGTACTCAAGAATATCTCAGTGCTCTCCCGAGGGTGGCATGATTTCCAACAGGTAGGACATTGGTTCATATTCCTGGTTTGGTGGTATCTTCTTTCTTCAGATCTTTGTTGGGGTTGTTCCTCAAACAGAGTTGTTGGTGGGGTTGTTCCCCAGTATAGTCGCAAGCAGAGTGTTGTTGAAGACTTCGTTTTTCTCCAGCAGCAATTTTTCCCTAGCATGGGTGTTTTCTTGAGAAGTTTCGGCGGTTAATGGTTTGTCATCCTGATGCCTCGTCACTTTCTCCAGTGGGTCGTATGCCCCAGACTTTATTTGTCTCCTCGGCAGTCATGAGTAGAGCTGTTATTGATATCCCCATCGGATTCGCGAGCAGAGTTGTTATCACTCTTCCCAGTGCAGTTGCCAGCGGAGTTGTCTGTTTCCTCAGCACGATCGTTTTCTTTTGAAGACTCGGTAAGCCGGCGGTTTGATACCCGGTACTTTACCTTTTCCCCGGCGAAGTCGTCTGCGAAATTGTTGCTATCTCTCCATCAGAGTTTGTTCTCTTCAGCAGAGTAGGATTTATTTTCCTATTCAGCGGTTGATTGGGTCGACATCCCAGTGTTTTCAACCATCTTTTTCCTCAGCATAGTCTGCAGAGTATTTGTTATGGCAATTTCGCCTGTTGAGTACTCCTTCAATCCCCGGTATGGTCGGATGATGGCTCTACCATCCAGAGAACGGATTGATTTCCTGACTGTTTGTGATCCCCAGTAGAGTGGCTTATATTGCAGAATCTACTTGTTGTAATCAGTTTGCTATGCATATTCTTTCCCAAGTAGAGTGGTTCGTTGCAGAATCTACTTGTTTGATCTGTCCTCCCTCAGTGGGTTGTTCCCCAAGAGAGTAGCCGACAGTTTTCCCCAGTAGAGTTGCTTATGCAGTTAGATTCTATTTGGATGATATCACTCTCCCTCAGTGGGTTGTTCCCCAGCGGAGTTATGTGGATTTGCTTCTATAACAGTTCGTGCTTGTGCAATGCATCCTTTTGTTTCTCAGTTGACACTGAGATCCCCTGCAGATACTTTGGGACTTCTCTTGTTCCCCTACAGATTCGTCTTGGTGGCTGCTTTGCCCATTGTGACTTTCTGTACCCTGATTGGGTTGTTTCCTGATATCTCTGATCCTCTGCTTCTTCAGCAGTACCCGCAGATCTTTGCTTTACAGCATGAAGATCTCCGCAGATTGGCTCTCCAGCTGGTTGTTCCCCTGGAAGTATAATACCGGACGTTTTGATTCCTGAACCTGTTTGTGTTGGAGTTGTCTGTTTTGTCAGCATTCATCAAACATAAATCACGCATATTCATGCATACTCAAAAACATTCAGATATTCATGTTGCATTTCTTGCCATATATCTTTTGTTTGTCGTGTCTCCTGCAATGGGCAATACAGATCTCTTTATAGATCTCCCCAAGCAGATGTCGGGTGTCAAAATCTCTCCATATAGAGTCAACCCCATAAGCAAAAATGTTGTCTTTCCTTCTGCAGTTCCCCACCGAGATATATCCTCGTGGATGACGGTTTCTTCCGTTTCCTCCCAACACATATATTGGGATGGATTTTCCTATTTGAGTTACATCCTCATTAGGACATGTCTTGATTCAGTCCGTCTTTTCGGATTATTCCCGAATTGGCTATTTGTCAAATGTCTTGTGCTTCCCAGTGGGTTGTTCCCCAGCGGAGTAGTTTTGGGCCTCTACCCTCATACCTGTGGTTATAAGTCCTACTTTTCCTGGCTTTCTTGACAGAATTTGTGGTTATACACCTTTTATTCTCCAGCCAGAGTTTTGGTTTTCTACCTAACAGTCGGTAGTTGTAAATCCTATTTTCCTGCTCTCCAGCAGTTTGTGGTTTGTTATAAACCCTATTTTGGTTTCCCGTGCGGATTTGTGATTCGTTCTATCCCCACGTGGAGTTGTTGGTCTTCTATCCCGTATTCGGTAGATGTAAACCCTAATTTTGTGGTCATCTCCACCCTTTTTGGCCCTCTGCCTACGAACCAGCAGTCGTAAGTCCTATCTTTGCGGTTTTTCTACTTACAAACCGGTAGTCATAAACCCTGTTTTCTCCACTTGCAGAGTTAACTTTGTTGTTCATCTCAACCGATGACAATTTCCCTTGTGGTTATCTTCATCTAGTTCTTGATGTTGATTTTCCTTTGCTTGGATAAGTCGCTCAGATCAGTACTTATATCCCTCGCAAGTCTTTTGTGGACAATTGCCGTATGCTAGCAATTTTATCCCCAGTAGGTCCTTTCACCTTGTGTCAGTGATTGTGTTCCCTGGATCATTGGTTTTCACCAGTGAATCCTCAGCAGATCGCCTTTCATTTACCCTTTTGTCGGTAATGTCTGTTGCTCCTTTTGATTGGTCATCATTATATACCTATTCTGGTATCCTGATGCCTTTCTTTTCGGATTTTTATCCTATAAACAACCTACAACCCGGTTAAGGATAATCTTCCATGCGAGGTTATTATTCACGTTTTGACGGCTATGAATAATATGTCTCATGCGCTCTTTGGTCGGAATCCTTTGTTGATCTTCCCCACAGAGTCAGATTCGTATTCCTTGTGGAATCGAATGTCCATCCTATAAACAAGTCTGCTGTTCTAGCTTTCTTCAGGGTGATGAGTGTTTTGGAACACAAACCAATTCACGTCTTCGGATTTTATCCTACAAACAACCTACAACCCGGTTCAGGATAACTTTCCATGCGAGTACATTATCTACGTTTTGACGGCTATAGATAATATATCTCATGCACTCTCTTGTCGAACACTTTGTTTGTTTCCCCAACTGAGTAAGATTTGCATTCTTTACAGAATCAAATATCCATCCTATAAACAAGTTTGCTTTCGCTCTCTTCAGGATGATGAGTGTTTTGGAACACACACCAATTCACGTCTTTGGTCGGTCACCTGTTACATACCTACAACCCGGTATCCTTGGTGTTCCTTCCTGATTTTTTGTTACCCTCATACCGGTAACACCCCATTCTTTGGTGCTTCCTCAGTGAAGTTTTCCCGTTGCTTCTCCCCAGGAGTCAGCTTGTGTCTCTCCAATGGATTTATTTTCCTTTGGATTTCTTTTCCCAGTGTGAGCCCTTCACTCCCCAGTGAGGCCTACAGTCTGTTTTCTGTTATCTTCTAATCAGAGTCGTGTCTTGTTCACGCTGTGTCAGTGTTGTTTATCCCCAACTAAAGTCTTGTCGGAGTCTCTGTTCCGGGTGAGTGTATTACTCCGATAGGATCGTCTTTTCTTCTGTGTTAACCATATTCCCCACAGAATTTGTGTCTTTTGCATACATACATTTGCATCATGAGGTCTCTTAGGGACCAAAATTTGTCTCATTACTGTTATTTAAGCCCATTCTACCGCGTCGAGATGAAGATTTCTAAACTTCACTTCTCCGGCTAGCATGACCTTAAATAGGGGCATCTGTAAGACCCCAATTTTGGCCCTAAGATCCCTCATGGCCCATATCATCTCATATCATAGCCTCAAGGATCATTGCATGCCTTTGCTTCCCTCCTAGTGGGTAGGTTGCCTTGTGTGTATGGTTCTTGATCACCAAGCATGTTTTGCATTTGTATATTATTGCTTTTCATATGTTTATCATCCAAAAAGTACAAAAATATTGTCAGTCTAACCTTGTTGCTTGCAGTTGAAGCAATTATCAGCAATTAGGTCAAAGACAGTCAACAGTCAGTCAAAGCAATGGATGATGGCCATTCTTGCAGAATTTGGGCACCATGACCAATAATCAAGAGTTCACACAACTTGGGACATCATTGGAAATCAAGGTCTCAAGGAATTAGGGTTTGGAATTCATCAGAAGTGGTTCAATCATGCAAAACCCTAGAAAAGTCAACAGAAAATCAAACTTGGTCAACTGGCCATTTAATCAGTGATTTGGTGGATGGAATTGATTTGAAGGAGTTTATTCATGTCTATACAAGCCTCATATGTCATGTCCAACCTCATCATGGAAGAATTTGAAGTCAAACAGAAATTTCCCAAAATGGAAACTGGGCCTGTAACTGAAACCTGCCAAAAATGGAAACTTCTTGATCCTCAACTTACATCATGATACAAGCTTCAAATGAATTTTTGCCCAACATGAAAGTTGAAGATCTTGTTCTCCCATTTCCAAAAAGTCCTAGAACTCTCAATTCCCATGTGTGGTTGGCAAGTTATGATCGAATCGATTTCAGAAAATCTTGAACTTCAAAAGGCCATATCTCCCAAACCGTTTGGCCAATTTTGGTGGGGTTTTTTCCTACAAGTCACATTTGATCCCCTCTTTCCAAAAATATAAATTTCATGAGCCAAAACTTCACCAATCAAAATGGCATTTTTTGACTTTTCTCATTTAAATGCAAGTTTGACCAATGTTTGACTTTTTGATATAAACCTCTTTCTACCATTTGGCCAATTGGAGCAGCTCAGAAATATCATTTTAAGTGTGTTTGCAAGCTCAAATTATGCAGTACTTGCACCCATCATGAGGCCATTGCTTGGTTGCTTGAATTGTAAGGAAAGTACAATTACACCATGCCATCCATACTTGCATTTTAGCCATGCCTTGTACTCATCAAAACAGAGTTTTTAGAGGCCATTCTCTGTCATTTAGAGCCTCATCTTGCAGCCTAAACCAACAACAATAGAAGGCCATGCTTAGTTGCTAAAAATTGGGCAAAAGTACATGTTGTCACCATGCTTCCACAACCATGCTTGTACCACAACATAGCAGCAATGGTGCAGCATTTTTTCTGTCATTGTTTGGATACACTACTAGCAGCAAAACCAACAGAAATTGAGGGAGGCTGAAAAAACACTTTGGCCTTTCTTTTTCCAAAAAGAGCTGTCAAACATCCAACAGTATGAGCCTTGCCATGCTTGGTACTGCTCATAGCAGACCAAGGCCATAATTTGCTGTCACTGGTAGCAGCAATTGGAGCATCACAAAAAAACCATTTTGGCCAAGATGGGAAGAAAAAACTGTCAAAGCAGCATACCACAAAGAACCTTCACTCATTTTTCCAACCAAAACCCTTACTTGCATTTCCTATTTTTTTTTTCTGTCATCACACTATACATCCTGCAGATTCCAACTTTGTTGAAAATGGAGAAAAGAAACAAAAAGGCCTGGCATCCATTCAAAAACAAGCTGCCACAAACCAACATAACACTGCAGCAGAAAATCATCTACCTTGCTTTTGACACTTGCAACTTCCAATAAAGATTTCAAAAACCTTATTTCCTGTCATGAAGAATTAGGGAACCACACAAGCCACAAACCATTTTGGCCCAAGCAGTGAAAACACCCTGCACACATCATTCATTCAAAAGGTCATTCACTTACTTTGGCAATTTTCTGTAAAAAGGCTGTCAAGAGACAAGGATGGCACAATACCAAGTACCATTTTCCTCACCACTTCCTGTCATGAAAATGAACTAGCTGCAACCAACACACCCATAGATGGCTTGGCATTTTCCAATTCTTTCTGTCAAAAAACCCCTGAGGAACCAAACCTGGTTTTGGCTTAACACCATGTCTTCCTCACTTTTTGGCATGGCATTAGCAGCAGTTTCTAAAACTGCATAACAGTACTCTCCCAACCCTGACCCTGCTCTTTTGCATTTGACCTTCCCTGACCAAAACACAATGGCTTCAAACATGACAGCCACATAGCAAACCATTGATCACTCATCCTAAAACTACCTCACCCTGCTATCTGCATCTCACTTTTTCTGTCAAAAACACAACAAACCAAGCCTGGCAGAAAAAAAGGAACCAACAGAAGCAGCCATTTGACAGCAGAAAAAAGCCATGGCTCACTCACCCTAAAAACTGCATTCACCTTGTTTTAGCATTTTCTGCTCAAAATCTCCAAAGGCCTCGATCAACTCTTGCTTCTCTCATGCTTTAGCCATCTTTGTGAGCTCATTTGAACTATCAAACCCTTGCTGTAACTGTATCTTCCTGCCCTGTTTTCTTCAAGTCACAACAATGGTGAAATCGAGATTTGGGAGTTTCAAGCAAGTGTGAGCTGGTTTTCTTCAAGCATTCAACATTGCCAAGCATAAGAGCCACCTGTTTCAGCACAACAACCTCAAAACACCACTGCTTCCTCCATTTCTTCATAACCAAGTACTTTAGTTGCTTAAGTTCCTTGAACTTGCTTTGCTTTGCTATTTAGCAATTGCTTTTGAGGTATAAACCCTTCTTCTTCAAGTAGTCTGGAGACCCGGTCTGTTATTTGACCGGGCAAACTGTCTGAAGTCCTCCTTAAGAGGCAATGCCTGTGTGTGTTTAAAATTGTCCCAAGCAGGAAAAGTCCTTCAAGTAAGGCAATTGGTAGATCAAAGGGATAAGCAACCTATCCCCTACTATTCAGTGAGTCCTCTCTTTGCTCCCATTACATGGTTGAAGCATTGAGATAAAAACCCAAGATCTAATCGAGTCAATAATGGGGAAAGAGTTCCATCTTTCTGAACTCCCCCACTTTCTATTATTTGATGCTCTCTCAGACCTGAGATAGAAGCAATGAGGCACACCCCTCATCTCCTTTTCATCTGCTTCACCTTAGCCTCTCAATGGCAAGGTTAAGAGCGACCTTTACCTATCACAGTGGACTTTCATAGTCAAACCCTCTTGTGTGAGCCCCCCCTTGTTTGGCTATAGAGTGTGCTGTTTGATATTGATTGATTGATTGATTGCCTCATATACACATGTTTGCTTTCATGCTTTGTGCACTCATCATCATTAATTGCTCATCAATGCATAATCATCTCATTTGTCTTTGTGACATTATCATTGCTGTTTACCCATTCAGGACAATTGTAAGACCATCCATTGGCCATTGCTCCTATGATATGGAAGTGAGTATAAGACCATCACCTTGGCCACTCATCTTATCTTTGCCTGATGCATTTACTTGATTGTATGTGAGGAAGCAACTGTAAGTCCCTGCAAGTTGGCATTTGCTCTCCTATGATCACATGTTGTTTTGTTTGTTTGTATGTGAGGATACAACTGTAAGTCCCTGCAAGTTGGCATTTGTTTCCTAGGATCATACTGTGTATGTGAGAGTAAGCCCAGACAGATTGGCATCTAACATCCATGTTTTGCTTTTGTTTGTTTATGTGAGGATGCAATTGTAAGTCCCTGCAAGTTGGCATTTGCTTTCCTATGATCATATGTTGGATATTGGTATAAGTCCAGACAGATTGGCATCCGGTATCCAAGTTTCATTTTGTTTTAGGAGATTAGTATAAGTCCATTGAGTGGCCTCTGATATCCAGTTTTGTTTTAGGAGATTGGTGTAAATCCATCTAGTGGTATCCGGTATCCGCTTTTGTTTGTGAGATTGGAGTAAGACCATTGAATGGCATCCGGTATCATTTGTTTGCTTACATTATTATTATTCATTACCTATTCCAAAGGACACACTTGAATCATCTTCTATATGATTTCAAGAAGTGAACCTTCTAAGAAGTTTTACAATCCCATCCTCATCCATTCATCATCCATTATGTCCTAAACCTTTTCACACAATATCTTTCAAACTTGACATAAGTGTTGTGCAAATATCTTCATGTTTTCCAAACTAAAAACCTGGACCCAAGTCCTTGACTTTTTCAAACTCCATTTTCATAATACTTCTTTCAAATCAATCTTAATCATACTTTGACTTCACTTTCATAATCACAATCAATTAACTTCACTCATTCACTTGTTTTGGCTTTGTCCATTGTTAATCTTTTCATGCATTAGCCATAGGTTTCAATTATCATTGCGGTTGATGTAAATCTTGCCTATCCTTAGTGAGTCGACAGTAAGACTTCCGTACTAAAAACAGGGTTAACCCCTCCAGTACGTCGAAGCTATCCTCGCATGGTGGATGTTGGTTTTGGTCGAGTTTTCTCCCATTGATAATGAAAAGCCTCAGTGCTATTGTTTAAAATTGAATCCATCAACCTTTCTGAAATCTTTTAGCCGAACTACGGCGTTTTGATCCTTACCTTTGATGGAAGGTACGTAGGCAGCGGGTTCATCCGTTCAAACCCAATAAAAATTGTATATTCTTTTCTCATCATCCCAATCATGTTTGCACAATGTTTATGTCATAACAAATAACAATTTAGTACAACAAGTGTGAAAAGGGCTCCCTAGGAGTACCTAGGACGTAGTGGGTGCCTAACACCTTCCCATTGCGTAATTTACCCCTTACCCAGACTCTCTGATCTTTTATTAGTTTTCTACGTGTAAAACTTCTTAGGCTTTTGTTCGCTTTTTAGCCAGTCCTTTGGATAAATAAAAGTGCGGTGGCGACTCGAAAATCATTGTATGCTTTGCTTATGGTTTAATCGATAAATCATATAGCGACGAATACACCGCTACAAACACGTCTAGAAATAGTGTGCAAAATTTCACATCCATAAGATAAACCACAAGCATTTCATGATCAAATGAAAATCAATGCAATTCAAAAGCTCACATGTGACCATCTAGAAAGAAATCTCAATCAAATCAGAAATCAATCCAAAAATTCCACAAAAAATCAAGAGCAACCACAACATTCATATCAAGCATCATACAAAAAATCAAGTCATTTGGAAATCATTTGGCATGGAAAATACATCCAACAAGTTGAACATCATAAGGTGTGACACACATTGTCACACCTAACTTCACATGATCATAACACAGAAACCACAAATGGTAAAAATACCAAATCAACACCAAAATGTCAAGCAAGATGTCTAGTTTCAACATGTCAAATTTCATAGGCATTGGATAAACAACCATCATTTCACAAAAGATATGGTAAGGTAAGGTCAAGAATGGACACATGTACACAAACCCTAGGCAAGATAATTTTCCAGCCATGCACAATTTATGGAAAAATAACCGAAACAAACTAGACGCAATAAGGAAGGCAATGCAAAAATCCTCATATTTTTTGGAGCATTTATCAATTATTTATGAATTTTAGAAGTGAGAAAAAAAATAAAAAGTGAAACAAGCATGTATGTGAATATATGAGGAAAAGGAAATAATGTGAATGGCATTTTGAATAATGGTACAGCCAGGATTCGAACAGCAGCGAATTTCAAATGATGGCGCGCTAGTAGTGAAACGCACCGTTTCACTAATCCTAGGTGGCACGGCCAAGCAATAATAACCAATCAAAATGCCATGCAGATGATGATATGGACCAATACATGAGCGTTATACCAAAAACACATGCAAAACTCAGGCAGCGCGTTCTAATGGATCAAAACATGTTTCTGGAAAATATTTCTATCATCTTCATCATGTTCATCGTGTACAGTACATGGCTTAAGAACATTTGTTTTCAGAAATCAAAAACAAGCACATCAATGGATAGATCCTTCATCACACATCACGAATCCAGGCATGGTTAAGGTTAATTCATCCAGACAAGATCAAATCGAGCAAAGTAAATTTCATCATCAAAACTTTAATTCACCATATCTAACACAATAATGCATGGAAATTCATGAAATAAAGCTCAGTTTACTCAGCAATACAAGATCTACAACAATCACATAATAATTTCAAGAATTAAAGAGATCGATTCAATGACCTCTTGAAGCTACAGAACTGGAATTGCTTGATCCAAGGCTTTGCAATGCTCAAAAGCTCCTCTAGATCACTTGCATGGATGAAAGGATGAAGACTTGAGGCTTAATCGTGCTTGCTTCCATCAGAATTTGCAACTGCCATGGATGAACTTCAAGCTTTAAGCTGCTTCCAACTGCACGAATTCCTTTGGTTCCAGCTTCAACCTTGCTCAAATATGCTTCCAGGTGAAGAATTGATCAAGAAAAGTGCAATGTATGTGAAGAAATTGAAAGAAAAAAGTGAGAGAAAAATTTGTGAAACTTGGATCTAGATCTGAATTGTGATTGTCATCCGATGAAAACAGTTATGCTTTAGGCTTTATACTCCCTCTTAATCATGCCTCTAATCAGGTTTAAGCCTTTGGTAATTGGATTAGCAAAATAGGAGTGCACATGCAAATTGGACATTTCACCTTATGCATGGAAAATATGAATGGAACAGTACACGAGCTGCATTTTAATTCACTTGAAATTTCATTTTAGAGCCAATGCAAGTGGTAGAATGTTCAAATATTTGACCAATTTCAAACTATAATTTTTCCCTCCAAAAATCAAGTGAAATATCAAGTGTTCATGTGATCATGATTCATGAAATGCAATGCATGATTTGGTAAGTAGAGGTCAAAACATGAACAATGCAAAAAGAACCACTTAATTTGGACATTTGGTTTGAAAGTTATGCACATTTGAAGTTCAAAGTTCACTTGGCCATGATTGATCCATATCTCTTCAACCATACATGAGAAATTGATGATCTTGGACTTTTTGGAAATGGGAGAGAAAGATCTTCAACTTTCATGTTGGACAAAATTTCATTTGAAGCTTTCTTGATGATGTAATCTTGAGTTGAAAACCTTTCCATTTTTGGCAAATTCAAATTACAGGTCACTTACTATTTTTGGAAAGTTTTGATCTGACTTCAAATCCTTCAATGTTGATGTTTGAAATGTCAAATGAGACTTGTTCCCACATGAATGAGGCATCTCTAACCATCTCTCACCTCCAAATCCATGGTTGAATTGAAAGTTGACTTCTGTTGACTTTCTAGGGTTTCAGATGAATTGATCATTGACTGATGACTTGGTGGACTATGCAATGGACAATGCAATGTTAATGACCTAAACATGAAAATGTATATACAAAATGGGAGGTGCAAATTTGAGGTGCTACACGTTGTTGTTGTGGTTGTTGGTAGCGTTGTTGTTGTTGAGTTTGAATAGGAATTGTAAATGGTTGTTATTGACTTGGTTGGACGGGCGCTATGGCGGCTACTTGTGGATAAGAGGCATTTCTTGTTCGAATGATAGAGGTGGCATTGGTCTCGCCTTCTTGTTTTTTACCGTAGGGAACAAAAGGTTTCTTCGATGCACTGGAAGTACTAGCAGAGTTCTGGATCTTTCCTATTTTAATCATATTTTCTATTCTTTCACCGGCTAAGACCAAGTCGGAAAATCCCGAAGAGGTGCTCCCTACCATTCTGCCAAGGTATGGACCTTGCAGGTTTCCCATAAACATGTCTACCAGTTCTATTTCTAGCAACGGGGGTTGTACCCTAGCAGCCAATTCCCTCCATCGTTGGGCATACTCTTTGAAGGACTCCTCAAACCTTTGAGTCAAATTTTGCAACTGTGTGCGATTAGGTGCCATATCAGTGTTGTATTGATCGTGCTTGAGGAATGCCTCGGCCATTTCCCTCCATGTGTGAATATGGTTGCCCTCGAGTTGTATATACCAATCCAAAGATGCCTCACTGAGGTAATCTTGGAAAAAATGCATTAAAAGTTGATCGTCGCCGCAATAAGCAACCATCTTTTGGCAGTACGCCCTAATATGAGTCCTAGGGTCGCTATTTCCCTTATATTTTTCAAAGTCTGGAACTTTGAACTTGGCCGGAATGATGACCCCACCAGACACATTTTTGCTGCATCAATGCCTAAAACATCAGTGTTCCCCATTTCCTTAAGCTTTTCCTCTATAGCCTTTACCTTCCTCTCCACCTGGTTGGTTGCTGAACCGAAGGCGTCATCTTGAGAAGCAGCCCTTGGGCTGAAGAACGCATCATGTTGGTCGTCTATTTCAAAAACATGAGGACGAGGATTGCCTTCTAGAACACCGTCGGGTGCATTAATGTTGATTGGAGGATCAACTGGAGTCGAGGTCTCGACCGCTGGAGGTGTAAGAGGATTGGTAGTACTGGCAAGTTGATTCATTTCTTCTTACATCTTTGCCATAACCTCTTGGCCTCTTGCGACTGCTTGAATAGTCTCCATCAACAGCCGCATTTGGGGCCGCACCTCGGATACTTCCTCTTGAAGGACAACTTTGTTCTCTTGGAGTTGCTCCATGACAGCTTGTCGACGTCCTCGTGTATCGTATCGGAAAGTCAGCTTCGGAGAGTGGTTTTGGTCAGAAAAAAAGGGTGGGTGGGTGAGTTTTTTATGTTTCTGTGTTTCGAAAGATGCAAATGACGCATGAATGTTTTTTATGTTAAAGCAAAGCTCTTTTAGTTATTCGTGTTTATTCATTGCAAAAACTACTTGACGATTCACGTTCACAATCATAAATAAAGGAAAACACAATAGAGAGAATCACAACTTCCATTCATCCTTTGAAGGGAAAATAGACCACAATACATAGAAGTTTCAAAATACAAGTAACGGAAGCAAATAAACCAACTAGATATCCACCCTAAAAGTGATCCATTGAGACTTGCGGAGAGCCTCAATGTCAGTGATGAGTTCGGCCATCGTCCTCTTGCATAACTTGACGAAGTGGTAGACCTCTTCGGGGGTATTATCTGGGCACATGATCAAATCCGCCTCCTTCAACTTGTCGGGAAAGTCTTAAAGGGCATAGTTAGTTAATACCGTCATGTTGGTCTACTTGTCCCTCCATTCTTCGTAAAGGGCTTGGAGATTATGGATGATTTCATCCCTTTGAGCAATGGCAACTTCGAATCCATGACAACGCTCCTTCCAATGTCTACAGTTGTTTTGCAACTCTACATAGACTTGGTCATAGATTCCCCTCTTCAGGTTCTTGATTTGCTCGCAAGCTCGTCCAAGGTTGAACTGCTCACGCATGAAGCTTCGGTGAATCTTTTCCTTCTCTAGTTGTTCCTTGGCTAGAAAATCCTTATACTCTTTTAGAGTGGTCATTCGAGAATTTGGGCCTCATAATATTCCCTCGCTTCCTTCTTCATGGTATTAGACCTCTCGCAGTATTTTCAAGGTCCTTGATGATTCGGGACACTCGATCCAACTCGTCGTTGTGGAAGTCTAGCTCAGAATTAGCTCCTTGTAGAGCTCCATCAACCCAAACTCTTTGTCCCTCTGCTAATCAGAGCCTCTTCTTGTTGTTTTCAAATTTCTCACAAACTTTATTACTCTTATCCTCCAAGATGTGGTTACGTTCCTTGGCACAATTGAGTTGGACTCGTAATTGAGTGTTTTCCAACTCAAGCTCTTTGATTTGGATGGTAAGTTTGTCCATGTCCTCTTGTAGGATAGGCTCGGGCTCGGGCATCAACGGGAATGAAGAGGGATCAAATAGAAACAACATCTTAACAACCCTAGCCCTCTCTTTTACCCACACATAGTAGGGTTCCTTGGCTAGGATGTTTTTCTTACCCCATTCATGGTCAATACGGACTATGCTTGTCCAAGCTTTTCTCACTCTTTTCACATTTGAATCAAGCGGATCCACGATATTGATGACAAATGGAATGAAATCTCTTTCCTCAAGAGGAATCGTCATGGAGTACCCTAGTTGTCTCTTGAGTATAACAAGGTTGTAGTTGATGCAACCTTGCGTTCCTATTAAGAGCACGTCAGAGAACTCTCCACATCTTGCGATGACGTCCTTTGTATCCCACTCCCTCTTATACCATAGAATTGAGTTGGCAGATAGAGATGTGAACCTTTGCGGCCATGTCAGTTTGTTTTCAGCAAAAGGTACACTTTGAGGCATACGGGGCCTCATCCAAAGATGTAACATAGGAGCGCAATAAAGGAAAGTACCTCCCTTCTTCTCATGCCTTGTATGAAAGGTATGGTAGAAGTTGGCAAGTAAAAAAGGCACTGGATTCTTTGTTAGAAAGACTTTAACTACTAAATGATCCACGAACTTGTCCACATTTGGGAAGAGGATAATTCCATGAATCAAAAGTGCCAAGGTTGCACTATAGAAGTCGGGTCTTCCTTTTTTAATCATTTCCCAAGCATGGTCTTCTAGGAACTTTTGGGTTAAACCTTTGATGGATCCTTTAACGCCCCAATTGTCCACTAGCTTGTTGGTGTTGATACCTAAGGTGAGTGAGAGCTCGGTTAAACAGAAGCCTTCTTCCAACTTCGGGAAAGGGTTGTACTCTTTGATTGGTCGATTGAGGAGTCTCTCGAGGTCTTCCAACGTTGGAGAGATTTGGAAGTTGGGGAAAGTGAAGCATCTTAAAGGGACGTCATAGTATTGGGACATTATAGTGATAACACCATAGTCAACCTTCTCGGTTAGAAGATCTATGATGTTCCCAAAATTGGCTCTAAACTTATTATCATTGAGAGCTACGACCTTTGAGTAGAGGACCTTTAGTGAACTGATGTCGGGACTCTTGAAGCGGAACGTAGAGGTGTTTTTCCTTGTTGAAGTATCCATGATTGTGTCAGAAAATAGTCTTGTAATTCTACGTTCGAACAAACGAAAATTTTAAGAGCTTTGCTTATTATTTTGATGATGAATGAATGTATGAATGAATGATTGGTTTATTATTTCTACAGGATTTTAGGCATGGGTTCAAGGTTTTGGACCATCATGATGAAGCATGGAGTTAATAATGACTGCTTAGAAAACCAAGGTTCTCGCTTTGTGTGATCTAAGGCTTTTGGAAAATTGGGTGTAAGACACTGCCCCTAGAGTCATGGACTTCCCTTAATGGCAGTCGCTTATGTCAATTTACTTGCCAGGAGACTGCTTCATCAAAGACATCTACTCTAAGTGAGATATTTGTATCAACCCTTACGAGGAAGGCACCTTGGTGGCTTATACAACGCGACCATCGGTCTAGGCTAGCCATAGATTAAAGGTTCTAAAAGGGGTCTTAGGGTCATTGACTCTAGTAAAAGAAAAGATGCTTACGCCGAAAGCACGACGGTCATTAATCCCCTTAAGAGAATCTACCACTAAGTGAGGTTCTCGTACGACCCTAACGAGGAAGGCACCTCGTGGACCAATACTACTCAACCTCTCCTATCTCAAGCAAAACTCTCAGACTCGGGTGGAGAGTCTTTCACACAAGGTTTTTTCTTTGCAATCATTATTGCTTCCAAAAATTCTTCGTCATAGAGCCGAAGTTTCTGACCAACAGGCAAACAAAGAAAATATGTACCGGTTAGTAACAAAAGCAATATATGCATAAAAATATAGATAACGGATAAATCTCTACGTATGTAAAAGAGAAACAACCCAAACTGGGCTAGACTTCCTTAGGGAATTTTGGTGTCCCCAACAGAGTCGCCAGCTGTCGCTACAGGGATTTCACGATAATGAAACCGGGACTAAAGAGATGCCAAAGAGAGGCAAAATCAGAAGAGTCGTCACCAGATTTTATTTAGTTTATCTCTATCAAAGAGGAGAGGGTAAATAGTCGATAAAACCCTCGAAAAAAGAGATGCGCACGAGAAGTGCTAAAAGAGAATAAGGAATCGGTCTCGCAACCGAGATTTGGGTTCAGAAGTCGGTTACGCAAGGGAAAGGTATTAGCACCCCTCACGTCCATGGTACTCCATGGGAACCATTTGGGTTGTTTTACATATATGGGATTTATCTATAATTGTTTTATTTTCAAAAGAATATGTGTGAAAAAGGGGGTAATTTTGTTATTATAGGGCTCGCCAAGGAATGGGGCCCTTGTGCCTACGTATCACTCATTCGGGGATGAGGAATCAGAGCTCCGTAGTTCGGAGTAGAAAATATTTATGGGTTGATTGATTTTACCTTTGAGAAAAGGGTTTTCAGGAAGATGCTCTAAGGCACGAAAATGAGTTTTGATGAGTTGCATTATTTTTACCTTGAATAAGGGTTTTATGAAATGGATGTTTGTGATTATATTGCACTAAAGTCTATGGGTGGAGGCGATTATTCTAAAACAAGCCAAGCGTCTTGCGTCCAAAATAATCAGAGTAAGGGTAGGAATGCTCCATTCTTACTCATTCTCCACCACTTAAGGCTCGTGGCGCACAATAACAATCGTAATTATTAAATATTTTGAATTTAATTATGAAATTTGACTTATGCAACATGAATGCAAAGTAACCAACAGGAAATTAAAGGATCTCATTGTAAGGTAGCCCAAGAGAAAGCCTTTTGTGTGCAAAATTGACCTAAGCTAAACAAAGGATAATGATCTTATAAACATGTCCCCTTAAGGTGGTGTCATGATACCATTCCTACAACATGCATGTAAGTTACAAATAAAATCCAATATTTTACAAAGTATCACAAAGATAAGGAAAAGGCCTGCAAGCAAGGGCCCTAAAATGAAATCGTCTAAGTCCAAGTTGATTAAGAGTGGAATGAATATTTTTGGTATTATCATTTTATCATGTTTTTGTTGTTTTTAATGTATGATGACAATAAAATAAATAACAAGTAAATAAACATGCATGATGAGTTTGTACAATGATGATGATAATGAGTACTTGAATGTAAATTACAAGGTAATTACATGAAAGTAAACCACAAGATAAAGAATGACAATATCACAATAATAATGGTTGGTGAATAAACAAAATTAGTGAAGTATAATTAGTGGTTAGTAATATGTACAAAATGAACATCTTGAGGACTATTTTTCATAGGTCAAAAAGACTCAAAATATGACACATTAAGGGATAGCTTATCATTGATGCAAAGTATTGAAGATGATTAAAAAAATCAACTAATAATAGATTTGTAACAAAGAAAGTTATGCAACCCTGAGTCCATCTATCAATATTTTAATAAATTATGATTTGTTCTCTTTCTTTTGTTTTTACTCCTCTTTTATTTAGCAAGATAGTAAGGTAGTAAATAAATTAGCATAATGTAAATGATATAATTAGATAACAATAAACATAAACATAAAATACTCAAAATAAAGTGAACAATAAAATAAATTGCAAGAAAATAAAGTGCAATAATATAAATGTTAGAAGTTAGTAGTTAGTGAACATAAACATAAAGTAAATGAAATAAACTGAATAATAAAATAAATTGCAAGGAATTAAAGTGCAATAATATAAATGTTAGGAGTTAGTAGTTAGTAGTTAGTAACAATAAGCAAATGGATTAGCAAGTTAATGTAAAGACATGGTTTCATCTATGTATCAAATGACTCAAATATGGTTGAAATAGAGGCAATCTATCAATGCCTCAAAGTATCATGAATGATCTATTGATCAACCATTAATAGGTTTGAAACATTGAAGATTTAATCAACTCTAAACAACCATGGTCATGATCTAATAGACCTCATCAACCAAACAAATACAACAACAAGTCCACAATAAAAGAAAACGATAACAATTATAAAGCAAGGCTAAAAAAGGTGAATAAAAATGTAGTAAGAGCAAGAAATCTCAAAAAAGGTGTGTAAACCAAAGTTAACCATTTTTTGAAAACTTGAATCTAAACTCTCTCAAAAGATCAACAAAGAACAAACAACCATTTTTCAACACAAAACAGAACCAAAAAGTTAACAAAGTTTAAGCTAAAATCATTACCCAAAGATGTGAAAAAACTAGGTTGAAAGTGTGTTGAACTTGAATGTGAAGCAAAGGGGTTTGGGATGAAAGTATTTAGGATGGAAGCTTAGTGAAGGGGATGATTTGTGAGTGTTAAAGAGTGAGAAGTTTTGAAAAAAAAATATGAAAGAGGACAAAAAAAAGTTGGTGGGGTGACTTTTTAAGAGAGAAAGATTTTTTGTTTTGACCTAGGTTTAGAGAGGAGAGTGAATGGTACTTGGACAAAACTTTTGGGGGCTAGGAAGCATGAAAAATAAGGGGAAATAGTACTTATAGGGAAAGTAAGTGGGAAAGGGGGTGAAACAAAATGTACTTTGTGTAAAAAAACAGAGTTACTGTTGTTGTTCTCGCAGGTGTAATCGATTACCAAGGTTGATGTAATTGATTACAGGCACCAAAAATGGCTTGGGAACCTGATTTTTGCCAAGTAATCGATTACCATGGTTGGTGTAATCAATTACAGGCACAAAAAATGGCATGGGAGCCTGATTTTTAGCCAGATAATCGATTACCAAGGTTGGTGTAATCGATTACACTGTCCAAAAGGTGAATTTTTCCTATTTTGGTGGTGTTTTCTCAGGTATGAACGCCATGCCTTGAGCCCGTGAAACATGCCTTTGGTTTTGGATGTTAATTCAATTATGGTGATGGAACAATGAATATATGTAGGGGTAATATGGACATGGATCAGATGAAACTTGTATGGGGGTAGGGTGATGGATCGAATGAAAGTTGTATGGGGGTAGGGTGATGGATCAAATGAAATTTCTATGGGGGTAGGGTGAATTTTGGGCTATGACAAGTACCAATCCATTTTACCTTCATCCTAGTGAAACTCTTGCGGTGGTGCTTGTTACTCTGTTACTTGAAGGTACGCAGGAATTTTAGTCTTGGATCCTTTCGATGCGAGTAGATTTGGTTTGTAAGAACAAAATATGGTTTGTTGATGGAATGATTCCTACTCCTGGAAAACAAGAGGCTCATTATAATTAGTGGCTTCATTGTAATAGCATGATTTCTGGCTTGGTTGCAACGATCATGTTCACCTCCTATGCAGAAATCCATTTTTTTCTTTCATACTACTGCAGCGGCTTGTAAAGATCTACATGATCGCTTTGATCAAGATGACATGTTCAGAATTTCCGATCTTCATGAAGACATTTGTAAGTTGTCTCAAGGTAGTCGTGATGTTTTAGATTATTTTAATCAATTGAAATCCCTTTGTGGTTAATTAGAGAGTTTTCAACACTTACCATAATGTAAGTGCTCAATTCAATGTTCATGCGGTGCTCTACAATCAATTAGATTGTTTAGGGATCAAGATTACACTATTCGATTTTTGAAAGGCCTTAATGATGATTATTCACATGTGAGGTCTTAAATTATGATGATGGAACTGTTTCCTCCCATTAGTAAGTTTTTTTCTCTTATTGCTCACAAGAGAGGGAATTTCATATTTCAAACGTTGATACTTAGATAAAAGATCTAAGCGTTGATTCTGGTAAAGCTTACAATGTCACTAGAAATTATTCTAATTAATCCAACATAGGAAGAGGATATTTTCACAATAGAGGTCATGGTAGACAAGGTGGATCTGGTAATATAAATCAAGGTGGAAACGGGTTGTGCACACATTGTAATAAAACTAATCATACCATTGATACATGTTACTTTCTTCATGGATTTCCTCCTGGTTATCAGACTAGAACCACTACCAACAAGTTTGGTTCCTTAGTCAATTTGGCTTTTGGAACCACAAAGATTGATGAAGACCATAAGTCTGCATAAAATGTTGCATCTAATGGTGTATTGTTATCTCAGGAACAATACAATGGACTCATGGAACTACTTCAGTAGTCAAAGTCTCAAGCTTCTCTTCGACTTCTGCTAACACTGTCATGGCTTATAATACTAATTGCATTGCTTTAAATACCATACCTCCTACTTCATTTGGTAAGAATCCTACCTCCTAGATCATTGATACAAGGGCCACCAATCACATCACCCATGCCATGTCCACTCTTATTAACTGAAAACCTATTAAACCTTTTAGAATTGATATGCCAAATAATACTTATGCAATTGCTGAATTAGATGGAATTGTTATTGTTTCCACTGATTTATAGTTACACAATGTATTGTTCATTCCTAATTTTCATGTAAATTTAGTTTTTGTGCCACAACTCATTTCTGATAGCAATTGCTATATTGTTGACACTAAATAAACTTTTTTATTTTTACAGAACAATACCAGGAAGATGACTAGTTCAGCTAGGCTATGCCATGGACTTTACATGGTGGAGGTTCCTACGTCTATGTCTGATCATAAGAGTTCTAGTTTTGTTTGTAATGTTTCTCCACCCATTTCTTTTTGTAATTCCATTTCTAAGATCTCTAGTGATATCTATCTTTGGCATATGAGGCTTGGACATCTTTATCATAAAAGACATCATAATATTTCTATTCAATTTCCCTTTATTTCCTTTCATGTCAATAAATATCCTTGTGAAGCTTGTGCATCTGAACTTACTATTTATTGGAAACCATGCTATCATAATCTACCTTTGACCATCTTGAAAATGTGGTTCATATGCTTATATGTCATTAGTATCTGTATTTATTATCTTTTTGTTGATGACAAAAGGGGGAGAAAATTATGAGAATATTTAAGAAGGTTAAAAGTATTTTTTAATGCTTTTAATTAATCTGGAACCCTAATTATTCAGTTATTTTGATATTAATCTCTTCTGAACATTTTTATATCATAATATGTTTAAAATTAACTTGGATAGAACTTAGAGGGAGCTTACAAAACTCAAACTATGGACTATTAGACTCAGGGGGAGCTTACAAACCTCAGACTCTGATGTTGTCAAGTTAGTTAAAACTGATCAACCATTGTTCTTAAATATATTTGTTTATCATCATCAAAAATGGGGAGATTGTTGGAACAAGATTGTTCATATTCCTTAACGTTTGGATGATAACAAAGTATTTAAAAAATAAATGGGTATACTAACATCTTTAGTATGTTCTACCTTTTGGTAGATACCTAGTACTCCATTTGTCTCATAAAAAAATGTCTTATTTGAACAATTCATGGTTCTTAAGGAAATGATTGGATGTGTTGATTTTGATGATAAAACTAATATCATTTACTAGAATACCCCTATTAACTATAGTTAAAAGAGTGGTTGGATAAAGTGGAAGTTAATAAATAGGGGTATGATAGTGGAAAAATAATAATAAATATTACATTGATATTGTAAAAGGACAATTACTTTGAGATAGAAAAAAAGTGCAAATGAGATACTTTTTATGAGACGGAGGAAGTACTTCGAAAGATACGACATCTTCAGTATGTTCTACCGTTTGGTAGATACCTAGTACTTCGAAAGATGTTGTGAGTAATGCTATTATTCAGTGGACAAAGCTCATGACCAGATGCTAGCCTCCAACGTCTCTCTTGACATACTTTTTCACTAAGTTTGCTCATTATGTTCAAACCCTCAAACGTCTCTTTATCAGTCTCTACAAAAGGAAGCTTAAGACTCAAAGGAAGGTTACAACATCACAACGCATTTGAAAGATCTTAAGCACAACTCTGAACTGTTATTTCTTGTAATTGTTATTGCCTAAAGATCTTAATTTTTTTTATCTTCGTTTATCTTAGAAATATTAAGAGGTTGTAAAACCTTTGTGATTGTTGCACAACTATTATACTTCTGATTATGTGTCAAAGTATAATAGTTATCTTTTCTACTAAAATTTTGTTTAAAGTAGAGGAAGTCTCTTGCCTGTGTGCTTGAGTAAGAAAATCTCTTGTCTGAGGACTTGAGCAAGGAAGTCTCTTTCTAGGTTGATTGCGCAAGGAAGTCTCTTGTCTGAGGACTTGAGAAGAAGTCTCTTTTTATGTTAATTGAGTATTGAAGTCTCTTGCA
Source organism: Lathyrus oleraceus (assembly GCF_024323335.1). NCBI lineage: Eukaryota > Viridiplantae > Streptophyta > Magnoliopsida > Fabales > Fabaceae > Lathyrus > Lathyrus oleraceus. Next base: position 350,459,260 of record NC_066584.1, on the reverse strand, counting down.
AGTGTGTTTGAGCAATTTGTAACTTATTTGGTTATAGTGACAAGCGCTTGTTGAGACAATGAAATTGGACTACTCTCAGTTGAGGAGAGGAACCAGAATCATCTTTGTGTGTTGATTGCACTTACTTCAGAATATTTTATTTTCACTGTTGTGATTGATGTTGATATCAAACTCTGAACTTGCTGGTTCAAAAGTGAATTCGATTTTTGACCATACACAATTCAACCCCTACTTCTTGTGTATTTTTCTCACCTTCGGAAAAGTGTGTCTTCTTCCTCTTCTGAGACTAAATACATGATTTTGGCCAAACTTACAAGGAAAATCCAATGGTTTCACTATATTTTGGCAGATTTTCAAGTTCTTGCTACTGCCCCTTCTATTTTATACTGCGACAACAAATAAACTATCCACCTTGCACATAACCCCACATTCCATGAACACACCAAACACATCAAAATTAATTGTCATATTATTTACGAAAAGATTCAACAAGATATCCATATAAAACACGAGGATTCATAAAGTTGTTGTCAATTCCTTCCGCTTCTCAACTTGCTGATGTGTTCACAAAACCCTTACATGCCACATCTTTTCGATCCTTTATATCTAAGTTAAGATTTTATAATCTACACATTTCAACTTGAGGACTTGAGGGAGGATATCACAATTATTTAAATTAATTATAGTTAGCATAATCTCTTACCTTCAAATGTATTTAATAACTCTAGTTAGAGTTTTTGTATAGATATATATACTCTCTAACCAGAGAGTTGAATTCAGTTTTCATCAATACAAAATGAAGCTTTTTCATTTTCTCTCTTTTCACCATGTGTGTGTGTTATACTAAGACAAACACTAAACCATAATCCCAAATTTAGGTGGATAATCAGAATCAAATCTTTTCCACCTGGATCAAATGCAAAATTAAAGTACTGTGAAGGATTTGCAGAGATCAGGTCCGTGCATCCGTCAATTTCCGCAGTTACGTTGAAGCTCAAAATGTGCGATCTGTTTGTAGCTTCTTAATTCTTCTGTGCAATCTTCTAGAAATTCCACTCAATGTTACCAAATTTGATATCACATTGGCGGTTCTCGATTTCAGATGCAATTGCAAATTCTGGAGACAGTGACTGTTGTGAATGCTTCTTGCTGCGTAGGAAAGTTTGAATTTGTGTTCATATTTTTTGAGTGTGAAAAACTTCCGAAAACAAGATTGCACTCCTAAGTGATTGCATATTCAAGACCAGAGGTTGGAAATGAATTTCATCTATAAATTTGAAGCTCTACAACCTGAGACCGGTGATACCATTAGAGATGAAAAATCATCTCATACATAAAATAAGCCTGAGAGCTTGAATTAATAGAGAGAAAAAGTCTTTAGAGTTCATATTGAATAATTGATAAAATGAGACACTTATTTTTACCCTTGATTCATCCTGAACATGATTCTGGAATTAGTATTTTGTTAATTCTAAGCAATCTTGTGTGTAATCCTCTAGGCTTTGTTTGGATTGATGGAACCTGATGAAGCGGAATGGAATGATATTCCTTTGTTTGGGTCTTTTAAAATTCGATGGAACGGAACGGAATTGAGTGGTATAGATTCAAGTTGAAATATAGCTTCAAGTTGAAATCAGTTATAGACTCAAAATCAGTTATACTCAATTAATTCTGAATGTTTTTTTCTTGCTGCATATGTGTGGCAGTGGTATGATAAACATGTATTCTAATTTCTTGTGCTGTGTATATTTTCAGGTTGCATCCTTTACTGGTGAAAAGCAAGCAGTATCTAGTTATAGAAAATTTCTTTTGGATGCTTACAAATCAGAAGTTTTTGAAGGTTCTATAGCTGGAGCAGGCGTAGGCACAGTTATGTGTGTTCTTTTATGTGGTTATGCTTTGGCTGTATGGTTTTGTGCAAAGATGATAATCGAAAAAGGATGTAATGGAAGCACGGTGATTAATGTGGTTGTTGCTGTGTTAACTTCTTCCATGTAAGTACCATCCGTAATTATTGTTGTATGCAAGGAAGTTTGAATTAGTTAGATAATTTTATTTGATATGGGTATGTGTTTTTTTAGATCTCTAGGCGAGGCATCGCCATGTATAAGTGCTTTTGCGGCAGGTCAGGCGGCGGCTTACAAAATGTTTGAGACAATTAGGAGGAAGCCAGAGATAGGTGCTTATGATCCTAACGGGTAAACATTAGAAGACATTCAAGGTGAAGTTGACTTAAAGGAAGTTTGTTTCAGTTATCCCGCAAGACCTGAAGAGCTGATATTCAATAGATTCTCTCTTCATATACCGAGCGGTACAACTATAGCATTAGTTGGACAAAGTGGAAGTGGAAAGTCCACAGTTATCAGTTTGGTAGAAAGATTCTATGATCCAATGGTATGGCAGGTGAAGTTCTTATTGAAGGTATTAACTTGAAAGAATTTCAGCTCAGGTGGATCATAGGGAAAATTGGTCTTGTCAGTCAAGAGCCAGTATTGTTTGCATCCAGCATTAAGGATAACATTGCATATGGGAAGGAAGGTGCAACAATTGAAGAGATAAGATGGGAACTTGCAAATGCTTCCAAATTCATTGATAAACTGCCACAGGTTCTATATTCCAACCTAACTTTGATACCATATTACTAAAATATCTCATTATTGATAACTTGATCAAATTGATCAACTATGAATACAAGAGAGCCTATTTATACATGAGTCCATACGAAAATGAAGAAGATTTCAAGGATAAATAACCTAACTAACTGTTAGCTAACTATTAACTAACTTTATCTCATCTATAAGGTGTCAACTTAGTGGTAAGAGCTTGACATTGTAACCTTTTCCAATCTCATATAGACCATTGTAAAATGATCATTAACTTCACCTTTTCCATTTTTGGATTCGTTTGAAAGAATTTTAGTTTTTAGTTTTTAAAAATTATTTTGTAGATTAATTTTTAAAAAGAGTTTTGAAAAAAAATAAAAGAGAACATGTTTCATAATCTAACTTTTAAAAATTGTTTTAAAGTTGATCAGTTAAAACAAATTTGTCATTAATAAAAAGTGTAACAATTTTTTTTCTAATTTTCAAAATTAAAAATCAAAACCAAAAACTTCCAAAACCTATCTTAATTTTTTAGTTTTTAAAACTTTCAAATAGGAAATAATTTTGTAAAATTAGTCTACCAAACAAATTTTTATAATTTTCAAATTTTAAAAATTAAAAGCAGTTTTACAAAACCAAATCTAACTAGCCATTTATCTGGTTTTTTTACAAAAATAACCCACTTTTTCAAGAAAATTCCCAAAAGACCCTAAATTTCAAAAAAAATCCCAAACTACCTCACTTTTAGGAGGAGTCGCCAATTGAATTGGAGACTCCTCTTAAAACTTGAATGGAGGCGCCAATTGGATTGGCTAGGGCAGGTGCCCTAGCCAATCCAATTGGCGCCCCTGTGTAGGTTTTAAGAGGAGTCGCCAATTCAATTGGAGACTCCTCCTAAAATGCAGTTTTTTGTGTTATATGGTATACGTGATAGATAAATTTGATATATGACCACTTGATATTAATAAAATTTGCCGTTTACACAAAGAAACCTAATGGTGATGATCGGGATCACCTAACCGACCTCCGGTCCCACATCCTCTAGCTACCCTAACCCGTGGCCCTAACCCACGTTGACGATTCTGTACCGGTGTTTGATCATCTAAGGGGCCAGGAGAGTCACTACCAACTACAGGAGAAGGTCTGTTGATGTATTCAGACAAGTCGGCATAGTCTTCAGTATGCATCGATGGTGTACCGCCGTAGCTGAGCTCATGACCCATGCCAGAGAAGTTGGGATGTGGTTGACTCATTGATGGGCGACCGGGACGGTTGAAGAGAGACATGAGTGTGAACGATGCGTCGAGGAAAGGTTGGAAAGGTTGTTGGGGTGTTTGGTAGAGATAGGGTTGTTGGATGTTTTGGTTTTGTGATGTTTGGGCTTCTTGGCTACGGTAGGAGGAGGGGCGGTTGGTGTTGAATGATCGTTGGGTGTTTTGGCTTAGGCGACTTTGGTAGGGTGATGGGGTGGGTGCGAAGCGATGTTGAGTCTCAGGTTGATGGTCAATTTGTTGCTGGTGGTATGGGGTATGCTCTTGGTATTGGGGTTGGATGTATGGAATGTTTTGGTTGTATGTTTGTGTGTTGGTTGAACGGAACGTTTGACGGATAGGGGGTTGTGTGTATCCGGTCTGGCACTGTTGTTAGGGGTTTGATGTTGAGGTGTCAGGTGTGTAAGTCATCTGACGTGGGTCGTACAAGTACATATCCTCGGCAATGAATTGAAAACCAACCAATCTGTACCAAGCCATATAAGTACGACTTGGTTTTTCTTCAGTTGGCATGACTGCGTCAGTTAACACATGGTCATGACGGTGCTTCCATTTGCGACACTCCGATCTTGCGAAGCTTTGCCATGAATTGAAGTTCCATTGGTCGTTAACTTTGCGCAGATGCCATTCTCCTAGGCTAACTGGGGGATCTGGGATATTTTGGAGCATACCGAACTGCAGCTTCACACGATCACTATTGTGCATCTCCACAGTTGTGAACCGTATTATCGGTGTGCATGCAGTCCATACGGCCGCGTCTTCAGCGTTGACCTCATGGTCATGTCTACAATCCGCCTCAACATATGACAAATATCGATCTTCACGACGATGAAACATCCAACGGTGTTTTCTATCATCCGTATCCGAGTCTTCACGACGATGAAACATCCAACGGTGTTTTCTATCATCCGTATCCGAGATCAGAAGGCGAATTAAAGGTGGGAGACATGTTTCGTACCAAAGAAGAATGTGTTCTGGCTATCAAATAATTCCACATGAACAACTTTGTTGACTTTATAGTGAAACACACTGATTCTAGAAGGTATGTTATCGAATGTCGTAACATGCTTTGTAAGTTTCGTTTGGATGCGTCTTACAAGAAGAAAAACGACTCTTGGGAGATCGGTTCAATAGACCCACCTCACAGTTGCATTGTAACTAACGTTGAACAAGATCACCGTAAACTAAGCGCATCGTTGATATGTCAAGACATTCTGCCGTTGGTTAATAAAGATCCATCAGTGAAGGTGAGTATAATTATATCCCATATCAGATCAACGTATAATTATACTCCATCTTACAAGAAAGTCTGGATTGCGAGGACAAAGGTTGTTGAACAAGTTTTCGACAACTGGGAGGATTCATACTAAAGACTATGCCGACTTGTCTGAATACCTCAACAGACCTTCTCCTGTAGTTGGTAGTGACGCTCCTGGCCCCTCAGATGATCAAACATCGGTACAGAATCGTCAACGTGGGTTAGGGCCACGGATTAGGGTAGCTAGAGGATATGGGACCGGAGGTCGGTTAGGTGATCCTGGTCATCACCATTAGATTTCTTTGTGTAAACGGCAAATTTTATTAATATCAAGTGGTCCTATATCAAATTTATCTATCACGTATACCATATAACACAAAAAATTACATTTTATGAGAAGTCTCCAATTGAATTTGCGACTCCTCTTAAAACCTACATAGGGGCGCCAATTGGATTGGCGCCTCCATTCAAGTTTTAAGAGGAGTCTCCAATTCAATTGGCGACTCCTCCTAAAAGTGGGGTAGTTTGAGATTTTTTTTGAAACCAAGGGTATTTTGGGAATTTTCTTGAAAAAGTGGGTTATTTTTGTAAAAAAACCCATTTATCTCTAATAAAAGTTGTTTAGTACTTAAAGTAAATAATAATTGATACTTCGGGACTCTTAACCTTGAGTTTTAAAATTATTTAATCTAGGGATTGGATACAATGGTTGGTGACCATGGAACTCAACTGTCTAGTGGACAGAAGCAACGCATTGCCATTGCAAGAGCAATCTTGAAGAATCCAAGAATTCTACTTCTAGATGAAGCTACAAGTGCACTAGATGCAGCATCTGAAAGGGTGGTTCAAGAGGCTCTAGATAGAGTAATGGTCAACAGAACCACAGTTGTTGCACATCGCTTGAGCACAGTGAGGAATGCTGACATGATTGCTGTAATCCATAGAGGGAAAATGGTTGAGAAAGGTACCACGTAATTTTAGTGAAAAACACAATTTCTTTTCATTCATTGAGTCGCCACAAAAACTCTCTCAGGACTTAAATATCAGAAAAAAAAATATGTATTTAACTAGTCCAGATAGAGTATTCAATTGATGCATATTAGAGATTATTATTATTATTTTATAACATTATTTGCACGTTGACCAGGAACGCACTCAGAATTACTTAGGGATTGTGAAGGAGCTTATTCTCAACTCATACATTTACAAGAAGTAAATAGGGAATCTGAAGAAACTACAGACCATCACAGCAAGAGAGAACTTTCTGTGGGATCCTTTAGACAGTCAAGTGAAAGGAAGTTGTTTCAATGGTCAACAGGAGTCAACGTCACTGATCCTGAACATGAAAATTTACCAACCAAAGAAAAAGAACAAGAAGTTCCGCTAAGCCACCTTGCTTCCTCATCAAGCAAGAGATTCCAGTTATTCTTATTGGATATTTAGCTGCCATGGGAAACGGTGTCATATTTCCAATATTCGGTGTTTTGATTTCTAGTGTCATCAAAACATTTTATGAACCATTTGATGAGATGAAGAAGGACTGCATGTTTTGGGCAGTAATGCTTATGCTCCTTGGTCTTGCATCATTGTTAGTGATTCCAGCTAGATCTTACTTTTTGTCGGTGGCTGAATGCAAGTTAATCCAACCTATCAGGCTAATATATTTTGAGAATGTTGTGAGCATGGAGGTTGGTTGGTTCGATGAGCCTGAAAACTCGAGCGGATGCTGCTTCCGTGCGTGCCTTTGTTGGTGATATACACTTGGACTGTTGGTTCAGAATTTGGCATCTACATTGGCTGGTTTGATTATTGCTTTCATTGCGAGTTGGCAGATTACGTCGATTATTCTCGTTTTGATTCCTCTCATTAGAGTCAATGGTTATGTTCAAATGAAATTCCTGAAGGGATTCAATGCAGATGCAAAGGTAGGCTAGTAATAATTCTTTTCTTAGATTATTACGAGACAAATTTTCAATGTAGTGATGAGAATTGATGTTGAGAAGCATGATAGATCTCAACAGCAATAAAAAATAAATTGAGGGACATTGATTATTTAAAATTGTTAGAATAAGAAAAGTTAATTAAAATTAGTGTAAGATACTCATTATATAGTCCAACTTCACACAAGTACTAAAACATAGGAGGATATAATTATAATTGCATTGGAACACCACTCAAAAACTGATGTCCCACACTAAAGAAACAACAAATAATGTCCCAATTTTCTTTTTGAAATCTGGTGTTGACACGAGCTAGGCTAGCAAGCTACTAAAAAATAATTAGAAAGTGGAATCACCAAATAAATAAATAAATTAGAAAGTGGAATTCAATACGCCGAATGTCTACTTTCTATTGTTGCACTTTATACTATTATGATATTTACCGAAAGTGGAATTCAATATTATAACCAGAAAATTGCCTTAACCAAAAAGAAATATTATAATCAGAAAGTTGAAAATAGTCGATGATACAGATGTCAATGGGATCTTGTTCGCCTCGATGCTTGCCACTAACGTAACATGTTCATTGAAACAAGATATGAAATGGATTATATTCAGTTTATCAACAACTTTTTTTTTATCAAAATATTCTTAATTAAATTTTTAACCGACAATGATATAGTAATAGTATAAAAGAATATCTCCTCATTCTTTTTTAAATATTATTTTTTAATTTCTTATATATATTAAAAAAACTACTCAATCCATCTCAAAAAAAAATATTTTATTTGAATAATTCATGATTCTTAAAAAAAATAATTGGACGTATTGATTTTGGTGATAAAACTAATATGATTTATTAAAATATTTTTATTAATTATAATTAAAATAATTTTTAAATAAAATAAAAGTTAATAAATAGGGGTATGATAGTGAAAAAATAATAATAAATGTAGCATTGAAATTGCAAAAGGATGATTATTTTAAGACAAACAAAAAATACAAATGAGACATTTTTTATAAGATGAAAAGAATAATAATTATTATTACTTTTTAAATAATAATTCTCATTTTATCTATCATACCATTAATTATTTATTACTTTTATTATTTTTTTCTGTAATAATTATTTAGGAATAATTATAACAAAAATATATACAATACTATCTTAAATTTTATAAATGATAATTAAAAAAAAATTCAAGAAAATGATATTTAAAAAAGAAACCGTAGTTAACTATTTCATTAAAGTGAACTTTAATAATAAATATTTTAACAAATTAAGACTCAGTTTTTTTAACAAAGCGAATTTTAATAATAAAGCTTTTTAAAGAATTTCTCATTCATTATTCATTTTTTATTGTAAGATTCTCTTTTTATATTTGTTTGCCTCTTAATATACTAGTATAAGATTTTATTAAAAATTTCCTGTGTTCACAATTTATTTTTTAAAACGTACTGCAAAACATATTACTTTTCTTTCTTTTATAAATATGAGATTAATTGAAATACACTGTCAGTGTAAAAAGTTTTACACCGTCGATTCATTACCATCATCCGTTTATATTATTTTATAGATTTTTAAAATAAAAGTCAAACTTCTTTTAATATCTGACGCATATGATTAACTGACAGTGTAAAATTCTTTTACATTGTCGATGTATTTCAATTAAACTCTATAAATATTAATAATTATAAGAATTAACTTTTTTCTAAAAAATTTAAAGCTACAGCTACTGTAAACCTATAAATTCTATAAATTTACCATTTTCATATTTATAAAAAAAATTATTTAAATATATTGAATTATATATATATATATATATATAAATATATATATATATATATATATATATATATATATATATATATATATATATATATATATATATTGATTATTTAATGAATTTAAAAATAATTATTTTTGTAAATACGATTAGAGAAAGTATTAATATAGTATAGTTTGTTATTGGTTTTTTAAAAATATTTTTTATTAAATAAAATTAGTAGTTGTACATAAATACTAATTGATACAATGGATATTCAAATCTACAATATTTCACTTATTTATTTGAAACTATAATAATTAAATTATTAAGTCAAATATTTTTTTAAAATTATTTTTTATGAAACATTTTTAAAAAATAAAAGAATTTATTTTAAATTTATTTTTCATAGAATAAAAAAAATATTTGACGTCAAATAATAAAAATACTCACTACTAAACTTTTTAACATGAATAAAATTACTTATTTAAAAAAATATATTTTTTATAAAAAATTATCCAAAATAGTTTTAGATTAAATTAAAATTTAGAATGTCTTATATTTAAAAATTATTGCAAAATGATAAAATATCTAAATTAATATTTCATAAAAATCATTTAAATCATTTTTTTATTGGAAGTTATTTTAATATAATAATACTATAAAAATCTAGAAACCATGATACTGCCAAATTTAAATTTTAAACTTTATTTCATTTATTAGTGTTCATATAGGAGACAGATAGACAAAAATGATAAACTATTTCTACATTCAATCATAACACACTGCTTACTTGCAGTCTGCTTTTTATTTTCAATCATCCAACTTGGTGATCAAAACAAAATAAATCACATCACAAAAAGCTTCAATAAAAATAGGCGAAGCCATCGGACCTAACAACCATCATTTTCTCTCCAAGTCTCTTCATGATCCGTAATGCCAATGCCATCAGAAGTGGTCAAAACAATGTACCGAAGCTGTCTAGAAGGGAGAATATAACAATTTAATAAATAACTAATTGATTTTTTTATTGTATTTAAGTTAACAGATATTATGGTCTGCAGATGGGTAGGAAACAAACATCAATGTGTAGATTTGATTGAAATTCTTTCACGGGATTAAAAACCTTAGTTTAGTGTGAGATAAATATCTCTCAAAATTGCTTCAAATAAAATGGTTAAATATGAGAAAACGCGTTCTAACAATCAAACATGTTTTCTTATCTATTGTTTTTGACACTTTTAATTTTCTAACACTATAAGCTGCAGATCTTTACAGAGTACAAAGACTCG